>NC_085137.1:130408646-130433646 GCF_035046485.1 Aedes albopictus
ATAGCAACAGTCCTACAGTGGAGCGGACCTGGTGTGGTTGTTAGAACACTTGACTATCACGCCGAAAACCTGGGATCGACCCCCACTCCCGACATACTCACAAAATGGGGGGTCTTCCTTCGGAAGGGAAGTAAAACGTGGGTCCCGAGATGAACTTTGCCTAGGGTTAAAAATCTCGTTAATACAGACAAAAAAAAAACAGTCCTACAGAACTTCTTCCCAAATTTCTTGAGAATTTCTCGCGAAATCCGGATTTTTTGCCTTCGAAAATCTTTTGAATTTTTTGTCCATAATTATTATACAAATTCTTGAAACCAAAATTGACTACTACAACTATTTGAAAAAAATATTCGAGAATTTTCCAAAATAAAAAAGCCGGTGTTTTTACTCACAAAAAAGCTGAGATTTCAATATTTTGTTTCCAACAAGAAACCCAAAATAAGTCCCTTGGAATTCACATTGATTTCCGGAAATTCCGCCAGACATACAAGAAGAATTTGTCTGGAATTGAGACGGTGTTTTCGTCTGTACTTTTCAAGGAATAGGGTAATTCGCCAATTGTTGAACACCACCCAAATGTTGAACAGTTTTTGAAAATGTTATTATAAATTTAACTTAAGTAGTTTTCCATCAACGCAAACGTATGATCTAGATGCGTATACATGTGTGTCATGATATTGCTTTAATAAAGTTACAAAATTATACATATTTTACGTCAAAAATGTCGATTGAAAATTTTGTACCGTCAATGACACGAAAACTGCACAATTCTTAGGATTAATTTTAAGAAATTGCTGTTACGAAATAAGCTTTGTTGGCAAATCGACCACAAATATCAAAGTCCCACCATAGTTACAATAACTGGAAGGATGTCCTTAACAGTTTAACATTGTTTAAAATCACATTTTCATTGTAATTTCATTTGAAAAAAATATTTTTCTTATCACACTATCATTATGCAGCTAAGATCCAATTGTTGAACACTAGCATAACCTACGATGTTAGCATGACTGCCAGATATTTTTTTTTCACTTCACCTTTTTCAGGAGCGATCCACGGGGTTTCAAAGTATTTCAGGGTCGTTCCAGGGGTATTCTAGGGAGTTGACTGGGTCCCATGGGTTTCCAGGGGTATTTCAGGGGCTTTCGAAGGCGTTCTTTTCCAATTCTTTTCTTCTGTCATTTTCGCTTCTGGTCAAATCTTTTGGTTCTGTTTAAAACGATTTTCAGTCCACTAGAGCTCTCTTCAAATGGGAAGCGATTCCTTGGGAACGTCCATAAATTACGTAACGCTTTGAGGGGGGAAAGGATGAGGTGACAGGAGTTCAGCAAAGTGTGACGACCCGTTCAAAAAATCAGAGGTCCCATACAAAAAGTGTGACATAGGAGGAGGGGGATTAAAATGGACAATTATTGCGTGACGTATTTTATGAAAGCTCCCTCATTTGAATGAATTGTCACTCAAATGACTAACTGGGCGCAAAACACGAAAAACCCGGAAAAAATTCCGCCAGAGTGAAAAAATATTGGATGTCGGGTCAATGTCGGATCAAATTTTATCAAATGTTGGACCACTATTGGACCCACATCGGATAACTGTTGGGTCTATGTTGGGTTTGGTGGCCAAAATAAAAACAGGTGAATGATAGGTTGATGTCGGGTTATACGTCATCAATTACGAACAAAGCTTCAACCGTTCAACAATTGGCGAGAACCGTCCAACATTAGGATGAGCAAGCTTAAGGAAGCGTTCAACATTTGGGTTACAGACTTCCCATACAAATGTTCTATTTTCTCTTAGAAAATGGAATTTAAGGGAATACAAATCCAATGGGCAGTATAAGGAATAAGTAGATCTAGACGTTCACTGGATAATTTTCAACTAAAGTGGAATTATGCACGGAAAAACAAACGAAAACAAAAATGCCAGTACTAACCGTTCAACAATTAGCGAATTACCCTACCATCAAAATAATTTCAGGATTTGTAGTTTATCTGGTACAATTCTAATTTATTCATCTTTTTTGTTATAACGCCAACCTTTTCGCCAAGTTTCGAAACTATTTTTCGATTCCCAGAAAGTGCAGATATTCTGGAAGTTTTTCTTGGTAAATTTCTTTGTAACAATTCCGAAGACTGTTGATGATATGTTATCGTGGAAAAATATGGCTGAGTGCAGTGCCTTCGGGATAATATAATGTGAAAATTTTCAAATATTTTCTTGAGAAAATCTTAAATAAATTATTTCTGAAATTCTTGAAATGTGCATAGCAACAGTCCTACAGAAGTTCTTCCCAAATTTCTTGTGAATGTTTGCATTCAAATGCCTAGCGAAATCCGGATTTTTTGCCTTCGAAAATCTTTTGAAATTTTGAAACAACAACTATTTGAAAAAATCATTCGAGAATTTTCCAAAAAAAAAATGCCGGAGATAGTGAAAAAAGAACGAAACATAATTTTATTTGGCAATATAGCCCACCAATGTTTTTGGAATCTTCAGAATATTTCCAAAAAATGAAATCGCTGGGCAGGATTCTTTCAACTATTTTTGTTGTCGCAATTTCTTTCGAAAATTCTAAAAGTTTTTTTTTTTTGTTTTAAATTGTTACATATTTTCTTCACTATTTTTTTCCTAACACTCACCCATGAGCAGAGTTACGCAATATCAATCTTGTCAGGTGACTATTGATATTGCAACTGAATCTCTCGCAGTGATTCGTCTGAATCCCTGGGAAGAATGAAGTATCATTAACTAAAGCCTGTATCCGCAATAATCGGGACACAGAAATACAGCTGTAACTCTGTAATAGATACATTAAACTTGCTCAAATTCGGCCTCATAACATCTTAAGATGTGTTCATTTCACCTACAAAATTCCATGTGAATCGGTGCAGTACTTTTTGTTGTAGCAATGAAAGAGTAGAATGTGCGCCATTGAATTTTGTACAGCCCCTAGTTTTGCTTGTCAGCGCTGTAACTTTTGAATTTGGCAAAGGAAATGGCTGAAATTTTGAACACAAACCTCTTAATCCAAATTCGTTTCATAGGCAAAATTTCTTAAAAATCGATGCACTATCAACAATTTTATAGTCGAAACATGTATTGGGGCTAATCGTGATTTAAGCCCCTCAGACAGCAATTAGTCAGCACCCTTTATTGTTTCGATTGTACTATTGAAAGTACTACACCAATAATCATCAAGTTTTGCAGGCATAATATACACATAATCAACTACCTTCTGTTAAAATTTCATGAATATTGGCAGAGAAATTCAAAAGTTATGCATAGACAAACATCGCACATGAAAAACACGAAAAATTTTCACTAACATTCACTCCTATCAACACCAGTAGCTTTCAAACCAATTGATAAAAGTGGATGAAATTTTGCAAGAATGTGTCTCTAGAAGTATCATAACTGCTAACAAAATTTCATAATTATCATCACAGAACTTTTAACTGTAGCGTAAAAGAACCATCTACTATGCGAATGAAAATTGGTCATGATTGTACAAAATGCTTTAAACCACGTCTGTTTGTTTTTTATCCACAATTAAAAGTAATGCATCGATTTTTATGAAATTTGGCATAAACAATAAACATACAGCAAAGAGTTCTCAGTCAATTATTTTGCCAATTTTACCGATTCATTACAGAACTGCAGCCGTACTTCTGTGTCCCGATTATTGCGGATACAGGCTTTATCTTGAAATCTTAAGAAGCATTCTCTGACGAACCCCTCGGGAACTGCTCTGAAACTCACGAAGGGAGCATCGATCCCCCTCCCCCCTCTATACGGGTTTTTCCTATACTTAATTCATTGCTTGTCACACTTTCGCAAACCCGCCTCCCTCCTCTAAGCGTGATGTACTTTATGGATGACCCCTAAGGGATTTTTCTAAGAACTCTCGAGAGATGCGTTCGATTCCCGTTCCAGTCGGGAAAATTTTCTCCACTCCCTGGGCATAGTGTATCATTGTACTTGCCTCACAATATACAAATTCATGCAATGGCAGGCAAAGAAAGCCCTTCAATTAATAACTGTGGAAGTGCTCAAAGAACACTAAGTTGAAGCGAGGCCGGCCAAGTCCCAGTGGGGACGTCGAGCCATAAAAAAGGAGAAGAAGATGCGTTCAAAATCCGCGAAGAGATTCCTTTGAATCCTTCAAATCTTTCGAAGGGATTCCTCTGAATCCCTCGAGGAGGATTCCTTCTAATCTCTCGAAGAAATTCCTCTGGATCTTTCGAAAGTATTCTTTTTAACCCCTAGGAAGAGCTGCTCTAAATTCCTCGAAGGAATTGCTGTAAATTTCTCGAAGAATTCCTCGGAATTTCTTGAATAGATACTTTTCAATTCTTCAAAAAGATTTCTCGGAATCCCTACACAGGTGTCTGATCTATCACTCGATGGTATTCCTCAGAATTGGCCAAAAGGATTACCCTTTATCCTTCCAAGGCAGAGGGATGCCTCCAAGGGATTCCTTTAAATTACTCGAAAAGCATTTCGTTAAAACCCTCGATGGGATTGCTCTCTTGCTCTCGATGGAATTCCTCTAAATTATTTTAACCCTCTAATACCCAATTTTTTTTTATTTTGATCTAAATGTCATTTTTCGTCATCTAAAATCGATTTAAACATGTTTTGGAAGATGATTCTTTTTAATTCTCGATTTCGTGAATTTTACTTTTTGATTTTTCTAATTTTTATTTTTGAACATCCCCACACTTTTATATTTTTCCTGGAAGCCAATTTGGGGAACGGATTTTTTGAGATGAAAACATTTTGAGATTTTATGGTTATTGTTAAAATATTATTATTTTAAATTTTTTTCATAGAAAATTTTATTTTCCGTGTAATTTTAAGGAAAATAATTTTAGAGTGTATTCGATTCCCTTAAATTATTAAAAAAGGATAGAATGATTTGGGAAAAAATTAAAATATGTTAATCATAGCGATTCAATACAAAATAAACAATGATTTCTAAAAGGTGACTAAAACATCAATTATTCAATGATTTTTCAAAAATGTAAATACGCTTTAAAATGCACCAAAACCATTTTGAGATATACAGAATAGTCCTAAATATCAGCCAAAAATATAAAAAAAATGATTTTCCACGAAACAAAAGTTCCAAAAATACTCAAACTATACCCCGTCTAAAGGCGGGATTGGGTATTAGAGGGTTAAGGGTTTCCTCTAAGAATCCTACGATGAGATTGCCCTGAATGTCTCGATGGGATTTCACTGCATTATTCGAAACGATTTTCTTTAAATACCTCAAAGGGGCCCTTCTGAATCACTAGAAAGGATTCCTCTGGATTTCTGGAACACATACCTACAGGGGATGGCCAAAATGTTTGGGATAGGCAACTTTTTTTTCTCTCACAAAAAACTTCAACAAGCTATAACTTTTCATAGAGCGCATCGAAAAATCTCAAATTTTGACTGTTTGTCAACCTATTATGTGAGCATCATTGGTACAAATTTGGGCTCGATTGATTAATATTTCGCAAGGTTAGAACCGTTCGGGTAAAACACTGTTTTTCAAACAACTCATTTTTGAGCTGTCATATCTCGGAAACCAGTGAACCGAATTGAATGAAATTTTGAACGTACACTAACAATATGTAAATGCTTCACAAACTATTAAAACATAGGTACTTTTTAAACGTTGAAAAAAGTTATCATGGATTGACACTTTTTGAATTTTTCTCGAAAAAATGAATTTCTTTACATCAATGTCAATAAATTTTAGTGTTGATATCCAAAGATTTTCCACTTCTGTTCTCAAGTTATCTCTAATCAGATATATTAGAGCCTATTTAGATTGAAAGAAGAACACATTTAGTAATTTTTGTGTGGTATTGTAAATTTGACTTATTTTCCTCTATATGGGTAAAAATTTCAATCCGGTATAACTTAATTCGCCGTGAGAAAATATTACATTTTATAACGTCGTATTAAGAATCAATATATTGTTGATAAACGTTAAAAAAATCATTCAATTTGGTTCACTGGTTTCCGAGATATGACAATTCAAAAATTAGTTGTCTATATAATAGTATTTTACCCGAACGGTTCTTACTTCGCGAAAAATTAATCAATCGAGTCCAAATTTGTACCAATGATGCATATATAATAGGTCGACAAACAGTCAAAATTTGAGATTTTTTGATGCACTCTATGAAAAGTTATAGCATGTTGATTTTTTTTTGTAGGGGAAAAAAAATGCCTATCCCAAACATTTTGGCCATGCCCTGTATGACGAGTTCCCCAAAGCGATTCTTCTCAAGAAAAAGAGGATTTCTCTTAATCTTTTGGCGAGATTGATCTGAATCTCTCGATGAAATTCCTCTGAACTATTTTTATTTTTTTTTATTTTATTATTTTTTATTTTTTTTATTTTACTTATTTCGTCAACCGTTTGTAGACTACATACATACATAATTTGTTATATATTCTATTGTATCGTACAGAGTTGAAATATTCGAAGCTATTTCTCAAAATCCCTCAAAGGAGATCCTCTGAATCCCTAGAAAGGTTTCCTCTGAGCTCTGAATCACTTGATGGGTCTCCTTTTTATATTTTGAAGGCATATCTCTGAATTCCTTGATGGGACGCTTTTGTATCTGCATTGAAGGGATTTCTCTGGATGCCTTGAAGACATTCCTCACAAATCCTCAAAGGGATTCTTCTGAATCCCTCGAAGAGGATTCCTTAAAATCCCTCAAAGAGGATTCCTCTGAATCCCTCGAAGAGGATTGCTCTGAATCCCTCGAAGAGGATTTCTCTGAATCGCTTGACGGGATAGCTTTGCATCCCTCCAATGGGTTTTTCTACATCCCTCGAAAGGACTCTTCCGCATTCCTTAAATGGATTACCCTAAATCCTTCGAAAGCGTTCCTCAAAATCCCTTGCAGGGATTCCTGTTTTTTTTATCTGTATTAACGAGATTTTTAGCCCTGGGCTAGTTCATCTCGGGACCCACGGTTTACTTCCCTTCCGAAGGAAGAACTCACATTTTGTGAGTTTGTCGGGAATGGGATTCGATCCCAGGTCCTCGGCGTGATAGTCAAGTGTTCTAACCACCCAACCAGATCCGCTCCGGCTTCCTGTCATTCCCTCGATAGTATTCCTCCGAATTAATCAAAGGATTCATTCGAAGACATTTCTTTGAATTTCTGAAAGGGATTCTACTGAATCTCTCGAAGAGGGTTCCCCTGAAAACCCTGGACGGGATTGCTCTAAATCTCTCGATGGGATTCCTTTGAGCCCTTTGACAGGATTACCTTGAATCCCTCGATGGGATTCCACTGAATTATTCGAAGGAATTCCTCGAAGCTATTCATCTGAATATCTCAAAGCAGTTCCTCTGAATCTTTTGAAGGGATTATTGGTTCATCTAAAATTCCTCACAGGATTCTTCTGGATCGCTTGACGAAATTGCTCTGAATCCCTTGATGAGATTCCTCTGAATTTTTCGAAGGTATTGCTTTGAATCGCTCAGAGGGAATCCTCTGAATCCTTGAAAAATATTCCTCTGAATCCCTTGAAGGGACTCCTCTGCATTACTTGAAGCGATTTTTCTGAATCCCTCGAAGGGATTATTCTGAAATCCATGAAGGGATTCCTCTAAATTCCTCAAAGAGATTCCTCTGAATCCCTCGACGGAATTATCCTGAATCTCTTGAAGGGATTTCACGGAATTTTTCGAAAAGATTCCTCTGAATCCCACGAAGGTATTCCTCTAAATACCTCAAAGAGGTTCCTCCAAATCCCTAGAAATGCTTCTTTTGTATCAATTGAAGGGATTTCTCTGGATCCCTTAAAGACATTCCTCTGAATCCCTCGGTATCCCTCGAAGCTATTCATCTGAATATCTCAAGGCAGTGCCTCTGAAGCTTTTGAAGGGATCTTTGGATTTCTTGACGATGTGATTCTAAAATTTCTTACAGGATTCTTCTGGATCTCTCTACGAAATTGCTCTGAATCCCTTGATGGGATTCCTCTGAATTTTTCGAAGGTATCTCTCCAAACCCACTTGTAGGTCTATCCTCGGAAACCTTCACAAAGATTCCTCAGAATCCCTTGAAGGGACGCCTCTGTATCTCTTGATGGGATTTTTCTGGATCCCTTGAAGGGATTATTCTGAATTCCATGAAGGGATTCCTCTAAATTCCTCAAAGAGATTCATTTGAATCACTTGACGGGATTATCCTGAAGCTCTTGAAGGGATTCCACGGAATTATTCGAAGGGATTCCTATGAATGCTACGAAGGTGCTTCAAAGGTTCATCAAAGAAGTTCTTCTAAATGCCTAGAAATGCTTTTTTTGTATCAATTGAAGGGATTTCTCTACATCCCTTAAAGACATTCCTCCGAATCCCTCCCAGAGATTCTCCTGAATCTCTCATAGGGATTGCCTTGAATGTCTCGAAAGAATTCACTTCAATTCTTGGAAGGCATGCATCAGTGCTCCTTGAACGGTTTCTTCTGGACCCCTCAGAGGAATTCCCTCGAATACTTTGAAGAAATTTCGCTGAATCACTCGCCGGGATTTCCAAGAGACTTTCAAGAATCTTTTCCTCTGGCATTCCTTGAAGGACATCCTCTCTATCCTTCGAAGGATTTCCTCTGTATCCTTAGAATACCCCGAAAGGACTGTCTTGCCAGGATTAATAAATTGAGAAGATATGACAAAAAAGTGAAAAAAAATGTTTGTGGCTGTCATCAACCTTTGAACTTTAATTTATATTCATTTTTCCCGTTTATTCTTTCTGAGTGACAGTGAACGCCATCATGTTTCAAACCACAACGCCATATCCGGTGGGCATTGTCCACATAACTTATTTCCCGGTGGAGTCATTTTTGCCATTTGAGAAAAAGTTGCAAAAGTCACATCAATCCTGGCCTTGTTTTGAATAACCACCACCGGGGTCGACTGGCTCGAGCCGGCCTTCTGATCAGAAGATAGTCTTTTGGGTGTGCTACTGACAGGCGAAATAACATGTCCCCTCATGGCTCATCTGCAATGATTTGCCGGACTTGCACAAGCAGATGGAAATGTATGACTGTTTATCGTCGTACCTACACAACAAATATACACTCCCGATCAAAATTTTGGGGTCACCCCCTCAAAAACATGTCAATTTTTTAGGCCCATATCTCCACCATTTTGCGTCCGATTTTAAAATTCTAGGTCTCATTCGAAAGATAATAAGTCAAAGTAACTTTGAACATGATTTAGGAGATAGTTTTTCAAACATATTTGTATGTAAACTTAATCCAAAGTTGCCAAATTTTCTAAAATATGAATATAAACTTACGGCAGTGTCGCTGGAAATTGGGTCGACCAAATTTTAAGATGAGAGCGGCAATATAACCTATTTTCTATTAGCTTTCAACTGCTTTTTACAGAACTTGGCTACAAAATCTAGGAAAAAAGTAATTAAGTAAATTAACTCTTGATGTCATCGACCAAAAGTTTGGGGTCACTCCTCAAAATGATGTATCGGCCAAAAGTTTGGGGTCACTATCGTTAAACATGGAAAAGTGATTTGTTGATATCTTTGTCATCTTTCATTCAATTTTAATTTTTCTTGGCTTTTTTGAAACATAATGAATGGTACTTACTGCAACGACATTGAACCACACATATTTGTTAAAATTTACATACTAAAACTTAGCGTAAAATTGCCTCATTTTTTGAAATGTGGTGAAATGTGTTAACTTTACATAACATTTTTATATGCAAAAACCATTGAATACGTTAAATTAAAGACATCAAACGTAAATTTAATCAATTATCTTTGAAATGAGCCAAAAAGAATTAAAATTGAACTATTGATGACGAAGATATCAACAAATCACTTTTCCATGTTTTACGACAGTGACCCCAAACTTTTGGCTGATACATCATATTGAGGGGTGACCCCAAACTTTTGGTCGATGACATCTGGAGTAAATTTACTTAATAACTTTTTTCCTAGATTTTTTAGCCAAGTTCGGTAAAAAGCAATCGAAAGCTAAGAGAAAATAGGTTATATTACTGCTCTCATCTTAAAATTTGGTCGACCTAATTTTTTAGAAAATTTGGCAACTTTAGCTTAAGCTTATTCATATTATACAAATATACAAATCATTTTGTATAAGTTCCATTTGAATCATGTTCAAAGTTTCTTTGACTTATTATTTTTTGAATGAGACCTAGGGTTTTGAAATCGGATGCAAATTGGTGGAAATATGGGCCTAAAAAAAATACATGTTTTTGAGGGGGTGACCCCAAACTTTTGATCGGGAATGTATTTTGTTGGTGTTTGATGTGGGTGTCCGGTCATTTGGAATAATAAAAAAAAATCAAAATGTTGTAAAAAAAAAGTTTTTGGACATGGCATCCCTGTCCGATCCGGAGGGAGTTTGACACGTGTCGAAATCGGTTTGACCGACCGACCGACCGAAGGTTTCCTAGCATGTAGGAGGTGCTGAGAGCTCAGCTGGGCCATGTAGGTTTTAACACAGAGAATAATATTTTTATTTATGCTTCGAAAGCATCCCTTGGATACCGAAATTATACTCGATGGTAATTAAAAGTTTCGCTCTCCGAATAATAATATTACCTGTGATAATATGTGATCAGATCATACACGGTTTGCCCACTGACCTGTATGTATGTATGTATGTATGTATGTAATTTGTTGTTCTCATCTGTTTCTAAATTGAATATTTTCCGTATGAATAGCATGCTTTCAATGTTTGCTATGGCATATTAATTACTCGTGGTGACGCTATGATGTGCTTAACCTTATGTGATCACAAACCTGTGTTTGGATCCAAAAGTTATTCGAATTTTTAACATGGATTTTAGCACATTTCTTACAGGATTTTCATTCCTCTACGAAGCTCAATACATTTCTTATGATGGGGAAACATATCTATGTGGCCCGTGTAAGTAGCCGAAGCGGTAAGCGCGCGGATATTCAACAAGACAATTCTTTGGGTGGCGTGTTCAATCCCCGGTCCGTCCAGGAACTTTTCGTAATAGAAATTTGCTTGACTTCCTTGGACATAGAATATCATCGTGCCTATCACACGATAAACACATGCAAAATGGTCATTACCAGGGGAAGCTCTCAGTTAGTAACTGTGCAAGTGCTCACGCTCCTACACTACCAATCTCCATTCATTCATTCCGATCCAAACTGAGAACGAACAGCAAAATTTCCTTAGAGTTTCCTACATGTATTCCTGCAGGGAATCTTCCAGGAATTCATCCAAAGATTCCTCCCGAGAGTCCTCCAGAAATTCCTTCACAATTCTTCCAGGGATTCATCCAGTGATTTCTCAAGGGATATCTTCAGGAATTCCTCTAAGATTCCACTAGGATTTCTTATGAGATTTCTCTTCCTCCAGGAATTTCTCCGGAGATTCGTTAAGGATTTCTCATGGAGTTCCTTCAAGGAATCCCCAGAAAATTCCTCAAGGATTCATTTAGTAAATGCTTCCAGGAATTCCTCCAAGTATCCGTAAAAATTTCCTCAAGCAATTCCTTCAGGAATTCTTCCAGGAGTTCCTTCCGCACTCAGGAATACTGTAAGCGATTCATGAATTCACCCAGCGGTTCTCCCAGGAATTCCTTCAGAATTTCCTCTGAGATTCCTCTAGCAGTTTCTCTGCGATTCCTCCAGGAGTTGCTCTGAGATTGATCCAGAAATTGGTCCAAGAATGCCCCCAGGGATTCCTCCCTGGCCAAGTTCGCAGGGGTTGACGGTATTAAAGTGAAGGAGTTTCATTTTGATTATTGTAATGTAGTGTTCTTTAGTGAAACATATCACCTTTTTAACACTTTAATGCGCCTCCAACGGTTCATCACGAACCGGCTGCTGCAGATGGAGTATGGCTGATCATATGCATCAGACATGCTCGATAAACACGGAGGAACCGCCAGGGCTCAGTAGAGTCTATTCCCAAGCAACAGTTCCAAGTCGGTTGGATTTGAGAAGGTTTTGATGATCGTTACAAATCCTAATAAAAGTATTATAGGATTTGTGACAGGTTTTGGAACCTTTAACAGCCAGCTGACTTTAAAATGTTGTTTGGGCTCTATTTCCCACGTTTCTCGGTTGATTTTGATTAGTTATTCATTAATGTCATAGTCGCTTTTTCGATTTTTTACCATGTTAGTTGGTCATATTTTCTTTAAATAATGCAATTAAAATCAACCGACGAATTGATAGTGGGAAGGAGATTTGCAGCACTTAATTGTGCTGATAGATTCGAAGCTAACGTGCGAACATTTAAACGCATTGTTGACATCAATGCGTTCGACGTGACATTTTGGACAAAAGCTGACTGCTTTTTATTAACTGAACAACGTTACTTTTGTATGACTAGGTTGACATTTCTAGGCCACGCATGAGAAAATGACATGGTTTATCGAGGTAGGACCAATAGGATAGAACGAATTTGAATATTTTTCATAGTATTTGTAGGGGGATGAATACATAATAGTTGACAAGCAATTTTTGTTTTATTACAATCAACTGACCAACTTTGCATATTTTTGTTCTTCTCTTAGATAGTGTTATGACACCAACAGAAAAATATCAGGAGTTCAGTTACATGTTTCTGTGGGGTTTTCACCGATGACAATTTAAGGACACAAGAGATGAACACAGAGAAGTAGAAATTAAGAAAACAATTTGACAAAGAATCGACTATATTTTAACATACGGGTTCGACTGATTCGATGAATCTATCTAGAAGTATCTAGAAGACAATTGATGCTAAGATTGGAAAATAGCTTGCAGTTGGGACTAGACTAAAATAGTGGCCAATAGAAAACAATGCGCTAGACAGCATTATTATTCATTTTTTTAAATATTTACCCATAGGCTTTTCGACGGTTGACAGTACGGTATTTAGCTGAGTACGAAGATACGGATTAGTTGGTGTACAGATGACAGGGTTCTCACGGGAAGTGCTTCAAGCGAGGCTTACATAACAACTGACAATAAAGAAACCTATTTTCCTTGACTTTCTACTGACCGAACACACGTGTTTTTGTTAATCTCCTAGGCATTATTAAGACATGACGTATGTGCATGACGCAACAACTACCAGGACACAGTTCCATACGTCTCTTTTTAATAACGACATTCAGCATATTTCCAATAAAACTATACTTCAATAAAGCAATGACTAAAACTGGTATGATAGAACAGATCAGAATGACTTAATTGACTATTACCTTGGGAATCTACTTCGAATAACTGACAAATTGACAAGAACCTAACTAAATACATGGACCATACTACAAAAAACCAATTGACAAAAAGAAAAAAAGAGAAACTTTTATTATAACTATTTTTGTTCAACGCAGGCCAAAACAGTGTCGACTTGGGCCACGATATGCCTACGTACTTCTGTGTGTTGAAACAAAAATAGAGGCTCATAGAAGCAAACGTAGGGAAAGGGTGCGGTGTTAGAACATAAGCACAGTGTGCTACCGCCGTAATCACTATGAAAAAAAAAAAAAAAAAAGAATGCCCCCAGGGATTCCTGCATGAGATGCTCCAGGAATTACTCCAATATTTCTTCAGGAATTAATCTCGATGTTTCTCCAGGGATATTCATAGAAGTTCTTGCACGGATTTCTCCAAGAATTCCCCTGAGCAGGGATGGGATCATTCATTTGCAACCAGTTACATTCACTTGCTGTTAACTCGCTTCAGAAACATCGTAGCAAAAATCAATGCATAGAATACTTTTTTCATTTTTGTTTTACCTGAAGCTTTGTAGAACAATGTACTAGCATAGCATCAATTATTAAGTCAACAGAAGGTAGCAAACGCAACTCTCCACGGCGTGAATGAAATTTACATTCACCGCGTGGAGAGTTGCCTTCACAGCTCGCTCACGGCTTTGGTATGCGTGTGCGACCCTCACGTTATTTGGCAAACTTTCAGATAAAACTACAAGGTTAAACTCATCCATACATTGTTTTTTGATAGCATGTTTCTGAACTGAGATAGTAACAAGTGAATGTGTTCCTTTGCAAGTAAATGATCCCATCCCTGCCCCTGAGATTCCTTTAGGAATTCTTCTGAGATTCTCCAGTTATTCCTCCAGGGGTTCCTTCAGCAATTCCTTCAGGGGTTCTTCCAAGTTGTCGTCCAGGTATTCCTCAAGGTAGTCCGCCAGGAAGTCCTCCAAAGATTTCTTAAAAAATCATCCGGGAACTCCTCTGAGATTTTTCCAGGTATTCCTATGAAACTCCTCCAGATATTGCTTAGAGATTTCTCCAGGGAATCTTCCAAGAAGACTGGCAGAAATTCCTCCAAGATTTCCTTCAGGATATGCTCCAAGAATTCCTCCGGAAATTTCTCCAGTAATTGCTCCAAGGGTTCTTTAATCCTTTGAAGACAGTATTTTCGTCTTTCAGTATGCAACCTCGCTGGTCTAGAACACGTTTGTAAAAGTCAGTTTTCTCGGTTGGGCTTATGTGACCCATCCGTCTCCTAGCATTCCGCGAGAAATTCCTCCATAAATTGCTTCAGAGGTTCCTGCAGGAAATCGTCCATAGATTTTTCGTGAAGTTTCTCCAGGGAGTCCGGAATTCCTCCAGCGGTTCGTTCAGGAATTTCTCGTCGGATTCCTTCAAGGATTTTTTCCAGAAATTCCTTCAAGGATTCGTCCAGGAATTCCTCCAAGAACTCGTCCGGGAGTTCATCTAAGGATTTCTCCAGAAATTTCGTCATGGATTTCTCTAAGAATGCCTCCAGCGATTTTTTCAGGGATTTTTACAGAGGTTTCTCCAGAAGTTCTTCCACTGATTCTTCCAGGAATTTCTCTGGGGAATACTCTAGTTGTTTCTCCAGAGATTCTTGTAGGAGATTTCCTTCACGAATTCCTTTGCCATTCCTCCAGGAGCTCGTCCATGCAATTTCTCCAGGGACTCGTGCAGGCATGCCTTCAATGATTGTTCCGGGAATTCCTTCAGTGATTTCTCTTGGAATTTATCCAGGTAGTCCTCCAGGAATACCTCCAGATAGTGCTCCACGAATTACTTCAAGAAGTCCTGCAGGAATTCCTCTAAGGTACCTCCAGGAATTTCTCAGTGTATCATCTAGCCTCTTTTGGACTCCTCCAGGAATTCCTCTGAGATTCCTTCAGAAAATCCTCCAGGGAATCTTCCTAGCAAACATCCAGAAATTCCTCTAACAATTCCTTTAGGAATTCCCTCACGAATTCCTCACAGGAATTCCTGGAAAAACTCCTAGAGGTATCCCTGGTTAATATCCTGGAGGAATTCCTACAGAATTCGCTGGAAGAATTCTTGGAAAAATCGCTGGAGGAATCTCTGAAGGTATCCTTTGACGAATCCATGGAGAAATTCCTGCAGTAATCTTGGACGAATTTCTGGAAGAATCCCTGAAGGAATTCTGTTGTGGAATCAAATAACACTGTCTTGACCGTTCCTGTTCGGTAGCATCAAAGCTACAATTCATAAGGATTCTCATTAGTTTAGGTAGATTACCATATTCTGATATAAGACTCACTTTTTCAGTATTAGATTCCAGTAAAAATATACAGGTTATGTGGTCCGTGCAATTTCACGCTTCAGCTAACAAATTTCTTCGCTTCGGAGGATCTCGGCGGATTGCTCGTTTGGAATATGGTAGGATTGCTAATCGGAATGCAGTAACATTTCTATCTAGAATTGAGCCGGATGCTGGACAGAAATTCAAATTGTATCAAATATTGAATAATAACTGTATGAAATTCTATAAAATAAAATCATAATCCCGGAGAGAAATTCGAACCGAGTTTCGAACAGGTTTTCTATCGGATTAAATCAAACAAGGACACGTTCAATACTTCCAGTGAGCTATTCGCTCTTTGAAGGAAGCACGACACTAGACAACGGACTAGCTTGCAACGCCCAGTGGCAAAGCCGAAAACTTTTCCTGACAACTGCGGCGGGAATCGAACCCACGCCCCTCAGCACGATGGAACTAAGTGCTTGGTAGCACTAACCGCACGACCGTGAAGCCACACAAGGATCAGGGACAAATATTGAACGAATGTTCTGTGGGTTATTTTCAATAGACTTGCTGCAATTCTATAGCAACGTGTCTCAACCCTACTTTAGTAATAATTCTTCTCAAGACCAGGTAATAGTTTTTTAAAAGGAAACACAGTTTCTGTCTAAATTAGATTAACTCTCTAGTTGCGAGATACAATCCAAATGACAATCAACCAATCGCCAAAATCCCATCCTAAACCACTAACGTTACCAGCAATCAAAATTGCTAATCCCCCGGTAAAACTTACCGGGATCCCCAAGGAAATAGACTCTTCCTGGAAAGCCGTTTCAAGTACGGCAACTTTCCCCGGATAAAATCCTCTCTGTGTGATAAATAAACCTCCCGAAATCGACTGCCAGCCAAACCTACCACACCGCCCGCCGCGCCGGGGCGACCAACAACAATCAATCATAGATTAAACCCCGACTCGTCAAAGCGCAAGCATTCACCTGAATCCCGGAAGCCCTTCCCCCGTTTTCTTGTGGTCCCATCGCGTTTTGATTGCTCCGTCACTAGTGGCCTCATGGTGACGTCATTGAACCCCCCCCCCCGCGTTAAATCCATTATTGAAAGAAAAGCCTTTTCAGCACACTTCCGTGCCCCCCTCCCCCATTCCGGGACATTGCCAATGAAAGACGACGAAGACGACAAGCGTCGT
Source organism: Aedes albopictus (assembly GCF_035046485.1). NCBI lineage: Eukaryota > Metazoa > Arthropoda > Insecta > Diptera > Culicidae > Aedes > Aedes albopictus. Next base: position 130,425,389 of record NC_085137.1, read on the forward strand.
TGTCGTCAGCGGCGGCGGCGACAGGCGTTGCGAAGATTAATGTTGCGTGATAAGCTTGTTCTTTTGCGGGTGAATCGACCCCCACCATTTCTTCCGGAATAGGGGAGGACGGTCCCAAATTTTCCGCTGTCTCGCATGTTGCTTGATTAGGTGCGTGTGGTGGTGTACCAACCACCGCCCTGACTGTCTGTCAGTCAGGGTGCTGAGTTGACAAATATATTCTTTCTCGCATTTCAAGGGCACGGTCGGGTGCCAAAAGCTTCGCCTGTTTCAGAAGTGGATGGATACCCACAACGGTGATGATGCTGATGGTACTTACTGTGTTGCAGAAGGATGGTGGGTGTTCTACAGCGCTAGTCAAGGAAGCTTTAGTTTCAAGCACGATTGACGCACGACAGCAGCAGATGTTAACTATGTGTGAACAACAACCGGGAGATTCATCACCGAATCATGTCAACCTCAACTCAATCCACGAAAGGGTTTCCGCTTTCAAGTGGATCGTTTTATGGAAAAGCACCGAAAAGGGTTTATAGTGAGGGAAATTAGAGAGATCCGGCTTCAGATAAATATCCCCGGCATGACAAGGATATAGTAGAGTAATGCGGGGCAAAAGTTCGCACGGGGCAAAAGTTCGCATTGGGTGTTTTTCTGAACACGAGTTAAGAACCCAAACAAATTTGTGTGGGTTCGACACATAATCAGGCCAGTTACTCGTCAACAAAAATTGGAACGATTTCGTTGTGGTGTGGCAGAGTTATGCGGATAAATGTGTTTCTAGGTGTTTTGATAGAATTTTTGGACTTTTTGGAATAAGAATTTGTAGTAACAGGAAGAAGAAGAATCTCATAACCTCTTGATGTCGGAGAATCGTTATTCCATAGTAGTTCGAAAGGTGCACTCGAATAAACAATAAACTACTAGTGCTTCTTGCAGAAAGGGACATTGTTAAAACCTTGACGATGGGGCAAAAGTTCGCAGTAGCTGTGGGGCAAAAGTTCGCACTAGATTTCTGAATGTAGTACATCAATATAATTACAGAATCTTTGAAGCAATGATGGTTTTGTATAGAAACTACTATATATGTATAATATGTGTAGTATGCACCCTGAAATCGTTCCAGCAGAGGGTTTGAACTTAGTTTTGTAAGAGGATCGATCGTAAGGCAAACATTATGTTCACTCATGTAAATCAAGAAATGCAGAATGGCTAAAAAAACATTTGAAAACATTTTCTTCGTCATCCACGTCTTATCTTTTCGTATGTTTCTGAAGGTCATGTTATGTTCATCTACTTTACCGAGGTCTTTCATAGCTTTGTTTGTAAATTCACAGTTATGATTCATCCCCATACTGACGGAAATAAGATTCGATTACGGTCTCGTTCAATAGTTTTGCAGCATATTTGATTTTTTTTTCATGTATTTTGGGCAACACGTATCTCTATGATAACCCCACAATGTATTTTGATAACTTCAGTAATGTTGGAAAGGACAGCTTCTAGTTAATAGTTGTGGAAGTCTTCATAAAATACATTGTATACCAGCTGAACACCAGGTCGTATTCCAGTTGGGCCGTAATGCTAAGAACAGAAAGAAACAGATTTCACGGCTAGAGTGAAAGGACGAACATGAATTGTCATGAAATAAATGAACATCACACCAATAAACTACGCTTTTCAAGGTGCGAACTTTTGCCCCGCATAATGCGAACTTTTGCCCCCACTATGGGGCAAAAGTTCGCATTGGAGTACTTGTATTAAAATTTATATTACTAAAACTACAAAAGGAACGCGAAAAAATCTAGTACTACGTTTTGAAGGCAATATGATAGGGACCCGTTTAACGAAGAAAAACGATATTATTTTCTTTTCGTTTAATAGCTATTTTGTAAAGTCTGTTAGGTGCGAACTTTTGCCCCGCATTACTCTATGTATTCCATGTGATACATTATTCAAAGGAACGAAGCGTAACGCTTCAGTGTTCAGTGTCTTCGAAGGCTTTGTCATGATGTCATGATTCATTACTTTTATCACTCATGCTTAAGCGTCGGCGATAAAGTGGAAGACGGCATCTGGCGGTGTCCCATGAACTACGAATTGCATCACGTAATAAAGAGATGGTTATAGCGAAGCGAATAAAACAGGGCAGGCTGTGGTGGGCTGGGCATGTAGCTCGTATGCCGGAAAAACGACAAGCTACAGCCATATTCTGCAGGGAAACAGGAAGAGACCGTCGGCTTCGTGGAAGGCTGAAGATACATTGGCTTTTTGGAGTTGAAGAGGACCTAAGGACTCTAAACGTTCAGGGCGACTGGAAGCGATTGGCCCAGGACCGAGACCAGTGGAAACGACTGCTGTATTCGGTGTAGATTGTTTCTTGTTGATAACTAAAAGATGTATCTTCCGATTTTCACAAGATTTCTTTATCTTGGAATCCGTAAAAAGTTTCTTCTCGAAATTTGGTCGTACTCCTTCTATAAATTCGAAAGATCTTGGGGTTTGGAAGAATCTGCTCTAGTATAGGGTGTCCCAGAAAGTATGGGCACAACTTTGTAAAGCGAAAATACAATCATTTTCTTAACAAACAACAATTTTTATATTTTTGTATTTTTATTCAAAGTATTTTAATCGATACCTGTAAAAAGTTTATACATTAAAAAGGGTTTTCGTATGCAGAATGATTAAAATGAAAAAAAAAACAACTTTTAAAACTTCTGCACAAACTACTTTTTTACGGTTTTGCCAAATATCCAAATTCTAAACATTTTTTTCGAATTTTTTTCACATGATATATTCGAAAACATGTTTCTTCAGATAGTTGATTGATCGTTTTTTTTTTTTAAATTTGTTTCACCTGTGCGTACGGGTATTTAATAATTTTGAGAAAACTGAAAAATTGACCTTTTCTATTTTTGGATAAGAGATGCCCACAGACATTCGAGTATCAAAACCTGTTTTAACGAGAATAAAAATAATTCAATCTACACTTTATAAAGCTGGAGCATTAATTTTGCATATAGTGAAATTAAAATGTATTTTTCTGCATGTTGTGATATATATTCAGAAGCTTGTTTTCAACTATCAGAAAAATGGGTTTTCAAAAATATCGATATTGGTGTTCCAATTCACTTTTCAGGTTCAAAAATATATGTTTTCAATTCAAACTACGGGTTGTATAATAGATACGCATGTAGAAATACACGGATATATTTTTTGAAATTTTTATGAAGCTTAATTTCATGCGTAGAAAACATCCATCCCATGCGTTTATGCATCCATTCCCAAATGACAGAGCTGCAAAGTTGTGCCCACACTTTCTGGGACACCCTATTGGGGAGGATTCCTTCTCGAATTCCAGAAAAAATCTGTTTTCTCAGGAAGTAATTGGATTCATTCCTTTTGATTACTTGAATTCTCTCTTAAAATTATTAAGAATTCCCTCTTGATATACAAAAAAAAATACATTTCAGAAATTTCGAAAAAAAATCTATTTGAATTCTGAAGAATACCTTACCTGGATCCGAGATTGTTCTCTTTTGATGTTCGTAGGAATCTTATCTTGGAAATTGGTAAAATTCTTTCTTAATCTGGAATATTTTCACCCTTCGAATTCAGAAGATTTCTCACTTGGAATTCGGAGGATTTTGTTCCACAATTTGGAAGAATTCTCTCTTGCAACTCAGAAGAACTCCTTCTCGGAATTTGGAATATTTTCCTTAGGAATACAAAATGTTTCTCCCTGGGAATTTGAAAAAAAAAATCCTGTCTTGGAATTCGAAAAAAAAAGTCTCTTCAAATTTGATGAGTTGGAATTCGTAAGCTTTTTTTTCTAGAAATTTGGAAGAATTCTCTGTCAGGATTCAGAATATTTTTCTATTGGAATTTAAACAAATGTCCTCTCGGACTCTGAAGACTTTCCTACCCTCAAAATTTTGGGAATTCAGAAAATTTCCTTCTCGGAATTCAGAAAAAAATGTCACAATTGATTTTAAAATATATTCTCTCTTGAAATTCTGAGAATTCTTTTTTTTTTTGGAATTCGGAAAAAAATTCAATTGGGACTCGGAATAAATATCGCTTGGAATTCAGAAAAAAAATCTATTGATTTGTTGGAAGCCTCTCTCGATATTTAGAATAATTTCTCGCTTATTATTCAGACGATTTTTCTTCCGAAATTTTGAAGAATTCACTCAAAGAATTGAGATAATTTCCTTACTTGATTCGAAAAAAAAATCTGTATCGCTCTTTATTTGAAGCATCGTCTTTCGAGATTCAGATACTCAATTTTAGAAAATTTGTCTCTCGGAATTTGGAAGAAAATCCTTTCTTAATCCGGAAAAATCTTGGAAAAGTTGGATGATTTTTTTTTTAACTTGGAAGATTTTTTGCTGAAATTCAAAGAAATTCGCTCTCGTAATCGAAATGGGAATCGCTAGAATTTCAGATAATTTTTTTTCTTGTTATTCAAAACTGTTCTATTTCGGAAATTTCTTTTTATTTGGAAGGAATATCCCCGGAATTAAGATTGTTTTCTTTTTCTCTTGTTATTCAGAAGAAGGTTCTCTTAGAATTTTGAAGAATTTGTTATGAAAATTCAAGAGAATTCTCTCTCGGAGTGTGGAATATTTTTTCCTAAAATTCAGAAGATTCCCCCCTCGGAGAGTTTTCTCTTAGATTAAAAAAAATTGTAACTTGGAGGAATCCACTCTCAGAATTTAAAGAGTTTTCTTACTTAATTCGAAAGAATTATGTCTCGAAATTCAGAACAATTTTTCTCTTACAAATCTGATAAATTTTCTCCCGATAATCAGAAATATATGTTTCTTAGAAGCATCGTTTTCCGAAATTTAGAATATTTTGTCTCTGTTATTTCAGAAGATTTGTTCTTCGGAATTTGGATGAATTCCTTTACACAAGCCGAAAAATTCTGAGGAGTTCGGAAGATTTTTTTTCTGAAATTCAGAGAAATGTGCTTTTGAAATTGGGATTAATTTCAGAATACTTTTTCTCTTGTAATTCACAGTAATTTTTCCTCGGACGTCTAAAAAAATCTCTGCAAGTCTGGATGAGTTATTCCCCGTAATTTAAAATGTTTTTTTTTTTACTTTGAATTCAAAGGGAGGTTCTCTTGGATTTTTGGAGAATTTATTTTTGGAGTTCGAAAGAATTATCTCTCGGAATCCGGATATTATTCTATCTACTTATTTAGAATTCTCTCTAAAAATTTAGAAGAATTTCCTTACCAAATTTGGAAAATATGCCGAGTTTGGGAGATTATTTTCTTTCTGAAATTAAGATGAATTTCTCTTGAAATTATGATAAATTGTCTCTAGGATTTCAAAATATTGTTTCTCCTGTTATTCAAAACAATTCTCTCTCGGAGCTCTGAGAAAAATCTCTAAAAATCTGGATGAGTAATCCCCTGGTATTCGAAATATTTTTTTTTGTTGGAATTCAAAGGAGGATTCTCTTGCAATTTCCAAGAATTTGTTCTTGGAACTCGAAAGAATTTTCTCTCGGAATTCGGATATTTTCTCTCATTGAATTCAGATGATTTTTCTTTGTATCTTTGGAAGTAATACCTCTCGGAATTCAGCAAGATTACTCATAAAATATTTTAGAAAGATTTCTTTGTAACAATCCCCTCCCCAAGATCCGAAGAACTAATCGAGAATTCTTCCTCAAGATTCTGTATAGGTTAACTCTTTGAATATTTTTTTTTCTTGGAATTCTGATACATTTTCTCTCGAAATTCTAGAAATGAATCATTCTTAATTTGGAAGCATCGTCTCCAGAAATTATGAATAATTTATCTCTTTTGAATAGAAAAAAAATGTCTTTCTCGGAATTTGGAGAAATTTCATCATAAAATTCGGAAAATTACTTTCGTGAAATTTGTAGAAGTATTTCTCAGAATTCAAAAGACTTTCCTCTGAGCTCTGAATGTTGTCTTTTTTGGAATTCGGAGAAACTTTAAGCAGATTTGAAAGATTTCTTTTTGGAATTTGGAAGAATTTTTCTCGGAATGCAGAAAAAAAATCTTTGAAGCTTGAAGAATTCTCTCTCTGGTCTCGGATTATTTTCTTTCTTGGAATTTGGAAGAATTTAATTTCGAAATGCGGAAGAATTCCGATTTGGAATTCTAAAGAATTATTCATCAGAATTTACAAGAAAATCCTCTCAGAATTCAGAAAAAATTTCTGACTAAAGTAGTTTTTCGAATAATCCTGACTAAATCTAGGAAAATTCTCTCTTGAAATTATGATATTTTTTTCAGATTTAGAAGAGTTGCTTCTTCGAATTAGAAAGAATTTTCTCTCGGAATTCACAAAAAAATTGAGGAATGCTTTCTCTTGTATTAGATTATTCTCTTCGGAATAATTCTTTGGAATTATTTTCATTCGAAATTCGTAGAAATTCCCTTGGAATTAAAAAAAATCTTACTTTATTTAAAAGCATTCAATCTCAGATTCCAGGATTATTTTGAACTTGGAATTCGGAAGATTTCTCTCTAGATATTCAGAAAGTTACTCTCTCAGAATTCGGAAGAATTCCCATGTACTTTGGAATAATTCCCTCTCGGAGTGTAGAAGATTTTTTTCAAATCAGAAAAATTCTCTGTCGTTTTTCAAAATATGTTCTCTCTTGTATTACCAATAATTTTTCTCGGAATTTAGAAAAAAAAATCTCTTAATTTGGAAGTATTCTTAGTAGATTTGTCTCTTGAAAATTGGAAGAATTTCTCCTGGTATTTGAAAGGTTTACCTCTCGGAATTTAGATAAAAAAAATCTAACTTATTTAGATTTCTGAAGATCCAGCAAAAAATGTGATAGGATCAACCTTCTGGCAGTCGCGCAGCACCACGCTAATGCTGAGTACAGAAAGCGCGATTTTTTCAACATGTTGTACAAAATACAACAAAATGCAACCTTTTGACAACTGGGCAACTGCTTGCTGGGTGATTCAACGAATGGCTCCCATGCAAACTTCAATTTGATTTTTGGATTTCAGATTTCTGGTCTGCAGATCCAGAATTTGATGTTATCTCAACACCACTAAAGAAGCCAATTGAAAAGAATTCTCTCTTAGTAGTAGGGTAATTTATCTTTTGATATTTGGAAGTTATCCCACTTGAAAATATAAGAATTCCTCTCATAGAGTACCAAGAAGATAATTCTTCTTCCCTTCTCGGGATCATGTAACTGCTTCTTCTCTTAGAATTTGAAGAGTGTCTCTCTCGTAATTCGTAAATCTTGTGATTTGAAATAATTTCTTCTTGGAATTTTTATGGAAGGTTTTCTTTTCTAAATTCGGAAGAATTCTCTAGTGGAATTGGGAAAATGTTTTCTCGTGTAATCCTCTCTTTGATTTCGAAAGATTTGTCTTTTAAGATTCGCATGTGTGCCGTTTCGAGATTTGGAACCTTTTTTTCTAATTTGGATGCTTTTTTGTTTAAACATTATAGGAATTGTCAATTGAAATTCAAATAATAAAAAAAAAACCTTTAAATTTAAGGAATTTCTCTTTGGTGATTCGAAATATCCTTTCTTTTGTAATTCAGAAGAATTCCAAATTCAAAATTCGGAAGATTTTCTTTGGGCAGCTAAAAGAATCTTTCTCTTGAAATCCATAGATTTCTTTCGTAAGAATTCCCTATTTTAGTTTGGATTGATTTTCTTTCGTAATTTGGTAAAATTCCCGCTTGAAATTTCCAACAATTCTTTCCCAATTCGTTATATTTTTTCTATTGAAATCCGGAAGAATTCTCTATTTGAGCTCAGAAGACATATTTTTCTAGATTCCTAAGAATTCCCTCTCAAAAATCAGAGATATATCTCTTGGAATTCAGAAAGTTTTTCTTTTTTTTTCTAGTTCGGAAAAAAATTTCTCTCGGATTTTACATAAAACCTTCCAGAATTCAGAAAGATTCTGTCTCGGAATTCATAATGTTTTCTCTTTTGTAATTTTGAATCTCGAGGAATTGCCTCCTTCATAATTCAGAAAAAATCTACATATTTTTGAAGATATTGGTTCTAGGGATTCAGAATACCTTTTCTGTTGGAATCCAGAAGTTTTCTATTCTGGAATTCAGGAGAGTTTCTTCTTGGAATTTGGAAGAGTTTTCTCTCGGAATTCGGATTTTTTTCCCTTTTAGAACTCACAAGATTTCTGCCTCCGAATTCAGAAGAATTTCTCTCGTTGTTTTGTAGAACTTCCTTTCAAAAATTAGGATAATTTCCCTTGTATAAAAAAATCTGTC
>NC_085137.1:130434146-130459146 GCF_035046485.1 Aedes albopictus
ATTATTCATTTCGCATGCAAAACTGGTGTTCTCTTCAACAAAACGTCCAAAAATGTGTAGCCGCGAAATCGCCGCGAAATTCACAATGTTTGCCCGCGAAATTTTAGAAATTTTGCCGCGAATTTCCATTGTCCCTAATGATCATGATTGATAAATACCATATTACTTACCAAACACTAAAGCAGCCTCAAGAACATGAAAAACTACTGAAAAAGTCATGGAAATACAAGTGGTTTGTTTGTTTACATTTTGGTGGCTATCTGCCAAGCGGACAGTTCTTAAGAGCATTAAGTCTGAACTCGCATTTCTGTAAAACCTAGCGGTGTTTAAGTAGCGCATATAAATACGCGTTAAGAATAAGTAGGTATATGCTAGTCTTCACAGCATATTCTTAAAGAACAGCCACTCTAGAACAAGTTGCATCTACACTTACTGATCGTTAACAATCTGAAACAAAACTAGAAGGATTTAACTAGACGGTGTCCATATTTTTCATCACGATGATCAATTCCTGCTTGCAAAATGTGTGCGCCATGTTGATGTTTGGATTGTGATTTGAATTCATGGTTTGCAAGCTGGATTGAAATTGTTATTTTTAATATGCCAAAAACATCAAAATGACGTAGCGCTTCGCCTTATTTAGAGGCAACATACCGCACTATACCGGTTAACTTTTTTGGCAAGAATTTCTTTGTCATGGTAACAGAGTTTTTCCGCGTGTAAATTTACAAATAAATATTATTGACATGGATGACCAATTCGTTTTTGCATTATTATTAATTAGCGATTTACTGCCAATTTCAGTGATGATTTCGGATTCAGGTCCATTCTAAGTGTTTGGTTTTATTCGTTCATCTAAGGTGTTCTTAGAACTTTAAAACGGCAAGCTGATCTTTTTGCGACCAACACGACAGATCTTATCTATGCTGTATAGTATACTACAAGAATATGCCGCAAAACCAAGTAGCCTATATAAAGTTTCAAGGAATGGTTTTAACAACCTCCTGTAGGGTGTGCCTGTTTTGGTTTAACATGGTTTTATGACGGGTTTATTAGAGCTGTTAAGCCTACTAAGCTTTAAAATGAGTTTTATCGGGTTGATTGTTACTTGGGAGAAATGATTCGCGCTCTATTTATTAATTCCATCTGGTGTTTTTCCTTCTTTAAAAATGGGTTGTTTTTTCGACCTGAAAGAACAACACACTTTTAAGAGAAGGAAAAATATCAGATAGAGTCAATAGTTTGGCCGCCAATCAAATACGCAACGGTGTAACTTGAAAGAACAGCCTATTAAATAAAGAAGGGCAAATCTCCTATATAGAAAGCAGCAAGTGCCAATAAAACACATGTTGGTTACCATGTGTTTTATTGGCACTTGCTGCTTTCTATATAGGAGATTTGCCCTTCTTTATTTAATAGGCTGTTCTTTCAAGTTACACCGTTGCGTATTTGATTGGCGGCCAAACTATTGACTCTATCTGATATTTTTCCTTCTCTTAAAAATGTGTTGTTCTTTCAAGTTTTAAGACTGTTACAGAGTTGTTTAATTGCTAAACTGTCAGTCAATTGCACCTTTACAGATTTTCCCTTCTTCTAGCATAGGCTGTTCTTTCGAGGCCTGTTTTTCGATCGCTTTCGTTTCAATCTAGCTTAATGACCATTTGACTTAGTAATAACGTGACCATATGTATTTTCGGCCTAATAAGCCACATTATTACCTCAGTTGTTATTAGAAGGGCCTTTACTGACAGCTATATCTCAAGTGTATTTGTGCAAATCGCCCTTAAACCGAATGAGTCGATAGGCAAAAAGTTGAAGTTGGCCTCTTGTTATTTGCAGTTTTAAAGGTTTAGTATCAAAAAGGCAAAGAACATATGAGAGAAACAATAAGAGGGTATAAAGTGAGTGCTATTGGCACTCGTCTCTCATTTATTTTTTTCATTTCAACGTTTTATTTTTGTTTTTTTTTTGTTCGCGTCTGATGTGTAGGTTTCAGAGGTGTTGTTGAAACACGATCCGACTTTTTCATTTCTTGAGCTAATATTGACTAAGCTGCAACCCACCTATAGAGCTCGCAAATGGTATGGAAACTTTAAACTAAGAGTATACTGGTTACAAACTATGCGCAAAATGCAACCGCTACCATTTTTTTAGATATTATTTCTTTCTTTTGTGTTTAGGCTATTCTTTCGAATGTTATCTTTTGGAATTATAGCTGCCAGAATTGCCATTGAAAATTTCCTTCATTGATCAATGGCTGTTCATTCAAGCTGTAGGGATAAAACTGTCGGCATCATAACTGCTAATATTTTTTAATGTTGTCTCGAAGATTTGGAAATAACGCTGAAAGCCCTGCCTAAATTCTTCAATGAATACCAACCAAAATGAGTCCATTATTTTGCATTCCATAAAAAGGTTGAAATTTAATGAGTCTGGGAATAGCAATAACAGATTTCCAGGAAATGTTCCATTCCGGAAAATGAGTTTCCATGAAATCGGACCTTCCGGAAAATGGGTCATTCCGGGAAATGTTTTCCGGAAAATGTCTTTTCGGAAAATGATTTTCCGAGAAATGTCATAGAATCCCTAAATGTATTCTATTCTAATTCTTCTATATCCGTTGTGCTGCTTTCACTTTCTACCCTGTCATGGTAGAATGATGAGCACGAGGATGTTGATGTGTGGTTGTTAATTGTTCCTTTTTCCAGTCCTATTGGGGGTCCATTATATGTGTTGCCGTTCGCCGATGTCCAAGTATCTGGGTCCATTTAAGCCATGGGCTTAGAAGAGGGTCAGTGTCAGCTGCTCTCAGGGGAAAAGAGCAACAGACGAAAGTGCCGGGGCTGGGATCGAACTCATGACCATCTGCTTATGAAGCAAGCCTGTGACCAATTGCGCCACGAGCTCCGGCAACTTGATACTTGTAAGGAAACTATTTAAAGTATGCTTTATTTTTGGAAGGGAATTACATAAGCTATATTCAGTGAAATTTTCAAGATGTTTTTTTTTCGTTTCTGAGTAATGACCAATTTTGTGGAAATTGTCCAGATTTCGGTTGATTTTCGACCGTCATGATTATTAATTTGCACAAAAATGATCATTACTCAGGAATGAAAAAACCACATCTTGAAAATTTTACAGAATATAGCCTATAAAATTTCCTTCCAAAAATAATTTTTTTGAAATTTTTCCGGACTTCGTAAATAGTTTTTCCGTCTTTTCCAATCGATTTTCCTCAACAATGGAAAATTTTGTGGAAAACAATATTCATTCTGTATTTTTTTTTATGGATTGCTGAGAAAATTTGCTTACGATTTCACAAAAAATAAACATTGTGTCTACGATACTTCATTCTTGAGTTACGATTTTTTAAACAAACGGCTCATATAGCACATCTGGACAATTTTCACAAAATTGGTCATAACTCAGGAACGGAGAAAAACCACATCTTGAAAATTTCACAGTATAGCTTATGTAATTTCCTTCCAAAAATATTTTTTTGAGAATTTTTCCGGACTTCTTAAATAGTTTTTTCGACTTTTCCAACCGATTTTCCTCAACAGTGGAAAATTTTGTGGAAAACAATAATCATTCTGTATTTTTTTTATTGCTAAGAAAATTTGCTTACGATTTCACAAAAAAAAACATTGTATCTACGATGCTTCGTTCTTTAGTTATGACAGTGGAAATTTTGTGCAAAACAATTTTCATTTTGTATATTTTTTTCAATTGTTGAGAAAATTTGCTTATGATTTCACAAAAAAAAATTTGTGTCTACGATGCTTCGTTCTTGAGTTATGATTTTTCAAAGTAGGTGGTGTCTGTGGAAAATGTTGGTTTTCCACTGGAGTTTTCCGGAAAATAGGCGACCCAATTTATTTTTTCAATTTAGTTTTTGTTCATATACAGGGTGTTAGGTTCATGAGTGCAAACTTTTTAAAGGGTGATAGAGGACCATAAATGGTGAAAAAAATTGTTCTACACATATGGTCAAATCTCAACCGTTACGTAGTTATTGAACTCCCCATGTTTTTGACTCTTATTGCCTTAACTGGCTATTACTTTAAAATGGTCAAACTTATCTCAGTTTTTTTACTCTTATTCGAAAGATTATTGAATTGTTTATCAAATGGCATCTTTGAACCGATTGGTTTAGTAAAATAACTAAGTTTTCTAGAACTAAATAGCTAAAAATAGTGTGTTTTTATTTGTTCATGTCCATTATCTTTAAAACATGCGTAATAAATTAAAATTATTTCTTTGGCAAAGTTATGGCCCCTGTTCCACTCTACAATTTGTTCTTTGAAGTCCAACTTCTAATTCTTATCGTTTTCTTTCAATTTTGATTTAAATGTGCGGCACAGTGCGCAGAAAAGTGCTTACCATGACGATTGCAAATTTATGATCTGAAATGCGACGTTTAAATCGAAATTGCAAGAAAACGATAAGAGATAGAAGTTTGATGTCATAAAACGAATTGTAGAGTGAAACAGGGGCCACAACTTTGCCAAAGAAAGAATTTTAAATTATTACGCATTTTTCAAAGATAATTGACAAAAACAAATTAAAACACACAACTTTTAGGCTATTTGCTCTAGAAAACTTAGTTATTTAACTAAACCGATAGGTTCAAAGATGCCATTAGATAGAAAATTCAATAATCTTACGAATAAGAGTAAAAAAACTGAGATAAGTTTGACCATTTTAAAATTATAGCCAGTTAAGGCAATAAGAGTCAAAAACATGGGGAGTTCAATAACTACGTAACGGTTGAGATTTGACCATATGCGTAGAACAATTTTTTTCACCATTTATGGTCCTCTATCACCCTTTAAAAAGTTTGCACTCAGGAACCTAACACCCTGTATATGTAAACCCTATCTGTGAAAAAAAATCTTCGTACCAATTTGTACACAGAAAAAAATATGTAATTAAAATTCATCGAGAAATCATGCACATAAAGGGAATGCTACAGTTAGTGCACTTTTACATGAGATATAATGTAAAATTACATTACCATCGTGTAAATTTCCGCCAACCATCGCGTAAACTATCATGGACACCAACCGGTTACGCGACTATTGGCGGAGATTTACACGAACGTAATGTAATTTTACATGATATCTCATGTAAATATGCACTAACTCTAGCATTCCCTTTATACGCATGATTTTTCGCTGAATTTTACATGAATATTTTTTTCTGTGTACGATAATAAGAAAAATCCCCTTTACTGAGTACCAAGAGTTTCTCCCGAACAGAATATTTGTTGACCCACTGCAAGCACTCTTTTATCCGGCCATTTTCAAGTATGTAGATAGGGGGTACAATCCACGTACAATCCGTGCAATCCACGACAGACAAGAACGAAAAACACCAAGGAACGCCAAGAGCCGGGGCGTAAGAATTTATGTTTGTCTTAGCGGAAAAGTTGGTCTTGCACCTGGGTCTGTGGTGCACTATGTCTGCGCCAGGCGTCGGCCGTCGGTTGTCGTTCGCAGGCGGGAACCATGCGGGAAGACTCAACTTAACTACGAATGGGGTTTAAGATGAGTTTATCGCTTGTTTAGCAATGTTGGCACGGTAATAAATAAGATAACAAATGGCCACTGTGTAAATTTATATGACGTTCGATTAAAGCGACAGTTTGTTATTCTTTCCTGTTTATTTTTAATACTATTTTTAAGATTTTTCTCGTGAAACTTCTCGTGGAATATACATATAGAGAAATGACGTAAAATAATGTACAAGTTGAATACTTATGTAAATTTACGTTGTAAAGCTGTGCATTTACATTTGATTTTCGTCGAAAATAAAGTAAGTTTACCAAAGCTCCTCGGACGCTTGTGGAGTTATCCGTTGGACGTTACATTAGTTTGGTGTAATATTACGTCTTGTTGATAGTTACTGTATTACGAGTTTTAGGTGTAATTTTACATCGTATGTAAAATTATAAAACTGACTTTGACGTATAGAGAGAAAGAAAACCTGTGTAAATGTGCGCACTGGCACGAAAGAAGCCAGCAGCCTGATGGTGTCGGAGCTTTGAAACTACAAGTCTTTGCGTGCACCCCTGCCCTACTTTAAAAGGAGAGAAAGGGATGCATCCCCCTTCGAACCCTGGGTGCGGTTGTTAGGGGCGGAACGGCGGCTTTGATAAACGTGTCTGGCGAAGGTACCGACCTACCTACCGACGGAAAATGACTGCTCTTGTGGGATGGTTGTTTTCTCTGGTTTGAAAATGAGCTACAACCGGCTCCACAACACGGGGCGGCGGGATAAGCTTTTCCCAATGGTGTAATAATTTACCTGGGATGCACGAGAGGGAGGAGGCTGTTGGAAGGGGGGAGGGGTGTACGATAAACTCTCTGCGTGCAGATCAAAGTTAGAGTGTGGTATAATTTTGAAGCCTTCGGAATTAATTAGGTGGGTTATTTTCCCAAAACGGCTGGAAGGGGATGTGAAGTTTTTGCCGTGTGGTTTAAAGTTGGTAACTCTCATATGTTATGCAAGGTAATTATATCTGAATGTAAACAATTATTCTCAGACCTGTTTGGGCTACAAAATCCCAGGCTATTGTTAATGGAAATCACTACTGATTTACTACCTTCACAAGCATTCTTGTATGAAATTCAAAAGCTTCTGATAAGAAGACAGCAGATAAAAGAAGAAACAAAAGATAGAAAATAGAAAATAAAAGATACAAAATAGAAAAAGACATGTTATACATAAAAGATTGCAGAAAATAATATGGCAGATAAAAGACGATAGAAGATAGAAGATAGAAGATAGAAGATAGAAGATAGAAGATAGAAGATAGAAGATAGAAGATAGAAGATAGAAGATAGAAGATAGAAGATAGAAGATAGAAGATAGAAGATAGAAGATAGAAGATAGAAGATAGAAGATAGAAGATAGAAGATAGAAGATAGAAGATAGAAGATAGAAGATAGAAGATAGAAGATAGAAGATAGAAGATAGAAGATAGAAGATAGAAGATAGAAGATAGAAGATAGAAGATAGAAGATAGAAGATAGAAGATAGAAGATAGAAGATAGAAGATAGAAGATAGAAGATAGAAGATAGAAGATAGAAGATAGAAGATAGAAGATAGAAGATAGAAGATAGAAGATAGAAGATAGAAGATAGAAGATAGAAGATAGAAGATAGAAGATAGAAGATAGAAGATAGAAGATAGAAGATAGAAGATAGAAGATAGAAGATAGAAGATAGAAGATAGAAGATAGAAGATAGAAGATAGAAGATAGAAGATAGAAGATAGAAGATAGAAGATAGAAGATAGAAGATAGAAGATAGAAGATAGAAGATAGAAGATAGAAGATAGAAGATAGAAGATAGAAGATAGAAGATAGAAGATAGAAGATAGAAGATAGAAGATAGAAGATAGAAGATAGAAGATAGAAGATAGAAGATAGAAGATAGAAGATAGAAGATAGAAGATAGAAGATAGATGATAGAAGATAGATGATAGAAGATAGAAGATGGAAGGTAGAAGATTGAAGATAGAAGATGGAAGATAGAAGATTGAAGATTGAAGATTGATGATTGAAGATTGAAGATTGAAGATTGAAAATTGAAGATGGAAGATGGAAGATGGAAGATGGAAGATGGAAGATGGAAGATGGAAGATGGAAGATAGAAGATAGAAGATAGAAGATAGAAGATAGAGGATAGAAGATAGAAGATAGACAGATCACAGAAGACATTTGTATAGGAGATAATAGGTACAAGATATACACCAACAAAGAAGACAGAAAACCAGAAGATAGAAGATGAGAGGTAGATGGTAGACAATGAAAGATAAAAGCTGGAAATAAGTTGGGAGAAATCTTGCAGTTTTAGAAAGTAACATGAAACGAGCTCACCAAGTGAAAATTATTACGCATAACGGCTTAGGTCTTATTTTCGTAGTCGGTTAACAAGTCATTAGTGGAAATTCTTTGCGTTTTTTTTCGTTTGAAATGGGGACTATTTTATTTCAGTTTCAATGACCTTAATATCAAAAGGATAGTCATTTTCCCACTGTATGTTTGAAACTTTGTCCATGCTCCATTAGTTTATTTCATTAAAATTCAACAACGTATCGCGCGGCCTTCCATTTCGATGAAAAGCTTTTAGCAATCAACTTTTTCACTCGAATCAACTAAACATGACCATCTCAAACACAACTCAACTCCCATCTCGTCAATCAGCCGCTAATGTGCTCCTGTGACTCTGATACATCCAGCTTCGACAGTAGGTACCCTCTTCATTGCGATACTCAGCTATGATAGTCTCAGTCAGTCTAAAACACCAAACGGCGATGGATGTTAGCCAAAGTTCCATCCGAATCAATTTGCGTAATTTGTTTGCGTATGTAAAGTTTTGCAATCAACATTATAATTTTCAATTCGAGAAACAGTGATCTCCTGCCACTCCCTTCTCATCCTTTCCATGGTCCGTTGGCTGCGTTTGCGTTGCTTCTGTTATACTAGCAGTTATATTAAGCGTTGCCACATCATACATACCTGTTGAACGGCTGTCGGTGTGGGGTGTTTCAATGGGAAAAGGTTTTTGGGACGGGGCGGTCATTTCATATGCACCATAATAGGTCAAGGAATTTGCTGATTGGTTTCAATTTGGTTTAAAGACTGTCCAATTGGCTTCGAGAGAGTCAAATTGGACTTCAAAGCGTCAATTAGGTTTTGCGAGAGCCACATTTGTCAGATTCAAACCGAGACTTTGTAATAATTAAATTGGATTTGTTAGGGCTTGACAAGCTCTCGTGAAATGCATTCGTGAGCGTCGAATTGATTTTGAGAACGTCATTGTACGTGTCATTGTAGACTCCGAATTTGACTTTGTGAGAGTCCAATTGGTCTTGCAAAAAGCGAATTGAATTTATGAGCATCACTTTGCGTTGTGTGAGAAACAGTGTTTCTCTGTGAGCGTCAATTTGACTTTTCAAGGTTTTTTATTGCTTCTGTGACTCTTTTAGATTTTGAACTTCTACAATTGGTTTTAAAGTAGCTTTATCAGGAATATGTTCTTCAGGTATTCATCCCAGGATTCTTTCATAAATTTCTCCAAAGATTTCGCCAAGAGTTTCTTCATTGATTCCACTAGGAATTCCATTATTTTTTTCCACGAATTTCCCTACAGATCCTCCAAGGATTTCTCCATGACTTTTTTTAAGAATTCCTTCAAGAATTTTCAAATTAATCTTCCAGGGATAATTCAAAGATTTCTTCTAAAGATTCCCCCAGGTGTTTCTTCAAGAAAACTATCCTAAACCTTTTGAATATTTTTCAAGGAATTATTGCAGAGATCCCTGAAATTTCTCCAGATATTTCACCATTCAATGCTCCAAAGATTCCTCCGAAGATTCTTAAACATTTTTTTCCCATAGGGTAATCCTGGTTCTCCAAGGACTGTTTCTGAATTTGTTTCAAGGATTCCAAATCCTTCAAATATTCGTCTATGAATTTCTCCAAGTAATCTTTCATCGGCATATCAAAACATTCCTGGCTGAATTTCACCAAGGATTACTCCTTAATTACCTCTAAGGATTCCTCTATGAATGGCTCTACGAATTCAGAAAATCTAGTATTCATCCCAGGATTATTTCAGAAATTTCTCCAAGAATTTCCTCATTGATTCCACTAGGAATTCCTTTAAATCCCTCATGGTTTTGTCCACGATTTTTTTTTTTCAAGAATTCCTCCCAAAGATTTCTACTAGAGTTTTTTAATACATCTTCCAGAAATTACTTTAAGATTTCTTCTAAAGATTCTTCTCGATGTTTCTCCAAGAACTTAGCCAAAAAACTATCCTAACCCTCTTTAGGTATTCCTCAAGGTAAAACTTCAGAGATTTATACAATTCCACCAGATATTTTACCATTTACCGCTCCAAAGATTCCCCGAAGATTCCCACTAATTTCTGCATGGACTCTTTCTGCATTTGTTTCAAGGATTTTTCTTGTAATTCCTCCAATTCCTAGATAAATTAATTTCTCAAAGTAATCTTTCAGCAGTTTATCACGAAATACCTGTATGAACTTCCACAATGATTACTCCATTTTTTTTAATAATTCCTCTATGAATGGCTTCACGAATTTACCCAAATATTTCACTAAAAACGTCCCAACTAACAAAAGTAGCTGTATAACAGCTTATAAAGCAATCGCTATAGTGGAAGTGCTCTTTTAAGCTCTTGTGCAGCAAAAATGTGAATTGGGTTCTGCAAAGAATCCTCAGAGATTTCTCCATGAATTTTTCAATGTGTTTCTCCAAGGTTTGCTTTAAGAATTCTTCCAGTTATTTGTACAGGGATCCCCCAAGGATCTCCTTCAAAAGGTTTCTTCAGGGACTTTTCAAGAAACTCGTCCAATGATTTCTGTAGATTTTCTTCTGAGGATTCCACAAAGAAAAATATTTCGTAATTTCACCACAGATTCCTTCAAAGATAAAATCAGAAGTTTCTTTAAGAATTCCTGGGAGCATTCCTCCAAGAATTCACCCAAGAGTGGTTACCAGCAATCCTGCAAGAATTCCTCTAAACTACATTCGAAGTATTCTTCAACGGATTCTTCCAGCTTTTTTTTTCCTGTAATTTCCGTAAAAAGTTTTTCAGCAATTTCTCCCAGAAGTTTTTCGCCAATTTCTCCACAAATTCTTCCAGAAATTCCTCGACAAATTCCTGCAGGAATTCCACGAAGGATTTCTCCTAGAATTCCTCTTAAATGAAAAACTCCTCTAAAAATTACTCCTAGTGTTCCTTCAACGCTCCTGGAGTTTTTCCAATCCTCCGACAATGATTTCTCCAAGTATTTTCCAGAATTTTTTTTCAGGAAGTTTTCCAATGTTTCCTTCAGGGTTTAGGAACTTGTCCAAGGTTTCCTCCAAGCTGTCAGATTACTCCTTCTATTTTTCCAAGAATTCTTTAATAATTTCTTCAAGGAATTACTCAGAGCTTTATGCAAGGATTACTGCAGGTTTTTTTTTTCTTCCAAGGAATCGACTGTGCAACTCGGGTTTAATGGCTACCCAGTCTAGATGTGTTAGAACCCGACGTCCTCGAAAGTGTTGAAACGTCGACTCGCTTGAATTCCTCAAGACTGCGTAGCCGTTAAGCCAACGTCTTTCAATAATTCGTCCAGAGATAACTTAAAGTTTTCCTCTGAAGATTATTTTATGTATTGTTCCAAGAATCCCGTCCCGGAAACTATCTAAAACATTTCTTGGCAATCAAAAAGAAAATATTCCAGAGATTCTTTCTACAATTTATCCAGAAATTTCATCATTCATCGATCCAAAGATTCTCTTCAATGCTCCACCGGATTATTTCTAAGGAATCATTCTGGAATTTTTCCAAGGAATCCTACAGGATTTGTTTCAGGGATTCCTCTTGCAATTGCTCTAAATATTCATCTAGAAATGTTTCCAAGGTATCTTTCAGCAATTTATAAAAAAAACCCCTGTATGAATTTCTCCAAAGATTATTCCTTTAAGATTTCCTCTATGAATTGCTTTACGAATTCACTGTTTGGGTGAAAAAAATCTCCAAACAATTTTTATAGATTTCTACAAAAAAATTAAAAGGGTTTCTCTGAAATTTTCTTTAAGAATTCTTCCATTCATATTTTTAATAATCCTCAAAAGACTCATCCAAAGTTTTCTCCATGGAATTTCCAAGGAATTCATCCAACGATTCCTGTAGGGATTCTTCTGAGGATTCCACATGGAAATTCTTAAGTAATTCTTCCCTTTGTTACCTCCCCGCTGTTGAAATGAAGCCACTGCATTCAATTAGTTGGATTTTTGTGGCACAAATACTCTTTAGATTTCTCCAAAGATTGAAGCAGAAGATCATCCAAGAATTCCTTTGAGGATCCTTCCAAGAATTCATCCAACGATGTCTACCAAAAATACTCAAAGGACTTCTCCTTTTAGGGATTACTCCATGGGTTCTTTCACGGATTCTTGCAGGAACTCCTCCAAGATTTTTTCAACTATTCCTCCCGGAATTTTTTCACATTTCCTCAAAATATTCCTCCAGAATTTACTCTATAAACTCCTCGAAAAATTCCTTTACGAATTTTCCATCAATTTCCTCCTCCAAGGATTACTCCAAGAGTTTTCCAATGGTTTCTCTGAAAGTTTTTACAAAGATTCATCCAGAAATTTCTCCAAGAATTCATTCAAGAATTTCTCCACCGATTCCTCTAGGAACTCTTCCAAGAAATACTTCAGGAGCTCGTAAAGGAATACTGCAGAAATTCCTCCTACGAATTGTCCAGCACATTTTCCAGATATTTTTCAGGAATTCTTCCAAGAATTTCTCTAGCAATTTCACCTTGGAATTCTCCAAGATTTATTCCAAGTTATCGGATTACTCGAATTAGTCTTCCAAGAACTCTTTAATAATTTCTTCAAGGTTTCACCCAGAAATTTATCCGAGATTTGCTTTAATACTTCTTAAAAAATTTGAAAAAAAAATTCCTCCAAAAATGTTTTGAAGGATATCTTTAAAAAATTCTAAAGATTACTGCAGGAATCTGTTCCAAAGATTTTTCCTTAAAATCTTCTAGAGTCTGAATCAAAAAAAAAAATAAAGTTACATAGTAGTAATTGCCCTTGTTCACAACCATGTCGCAACCTGTCACGACCAAAAAAAAAAATGGGCGAGTTTTGCGAGACTGCCTTCGTCATCGTGTCACGGTCCGATGACATTGAGAAAAGCGCTTCTGTAAAAATTGCGACAAAACTCTTGTTGACATTGATGCATTCCAATACTGGTCTCAATTCTGTTTTACAGGGTTTAAAATGGCTTTGTAACTGTCAAATTGGTTTTGTGACAGTCTTATAGCTTTTTTGAGACTCAAATACACTTTATGAGTGTAACAAAGGATATTGTGAGAATAACTTATCTCTGTGAATGGTAATTTGGCTTTACGAGCTCCTAAATGGGTTTTGTGAGAGATGTGTTTTTCAGCGTCATTTTACATTTCCAGTGCTTACTTGATGTTGAGAGCATCAACTGACATTAAAAGCTTCAAGGTTTTATGACCGTCAGTCTTTGTGTACGTCAATCTAGCATTTTCAATAAAATTAGCTGGTGTATACTATGAGCCTAGCAACTCTTCTTCATCATGCAAATCGGCTCCACACCATTGGAATAGGACCCTGTAAACTCGTCCCGTAAATATGGAAACGAGTTGGCGACGGCGGCTGCTGTTGATAACTGTGGAAAAGCTCATAGAGGCTAAGCGAAGCTGAGAGGCAGTCTTTGTCGCAAACTCTATTTTAAACCTTCCAAGCAACATTTTTAAGACACTAGATTCAAAGAGGTAATAAAAACTACTATACAACCAAAATATGCTTATTTAGGTTTTATAACGGTTCTAACAACCTTCTCAAAACGATTAGATCTTGAAATGCTGCTTGGGCTGGTTATGTAAATAATCCAATTCATGTTTGTTCTCCTTTGATTGTCCGTGGTCCGCGAGAAGATGAATTGTTCAGAAGAGACAGAAAACAGAAAGCAAATATCCTGCAAATAGACGGTTCTGCCAACAATGCAGCAGCAATTGATTCATGTCCCATTTGCCATGTCACGTTCAGACATTTTAATCCTTTTGGGAATCTATCACCCAAGTATGAATCTAGGTTATGATCACCAGCGTAGCTTTTTAAGGCGAAATTGGATGCATTATCTCATGTTTTGGTTTTAGATTTTTTTTTGTTATAATGGAGCAATATTTTTAGATCGTTTTCCATACAGAGTTAGAGGAAAGATCAAATATTTATCAGTTTTCGAAAAACAATATTATTTTGGATTTTTTTATTAAGAAGGTTTTTGTAAAAAATATGGTAAGACGAAAATTAAAAGATATTTTTTTGGAAAACGGATAAACATTTTCCACCAAGGAAAAAAACCAGAAGATATATTTATCCTTCCTCTAACTGTGGAAATGGAAATCAATTTTGAAAATATTACTCCGTTATTTCCAGTTTCACTTTGAGGCGTTTTCTGTCGAGAACAGATAAAAAAAATCGTATCAGATCATCCATCCAGATCCATCCAGATCATCGACATTGTTTGACACACTCACTCTACACGTACTTACTCAACTATCAAGTGGCCATAATTCTCGGTATATATTTCTATTTTTAATTAATTAATGACACTTTATACTGTGAAGTGCATTCGTGTCAAACAGCTCGGTATAATTGAAAACTGTTGGAAAATGTGACCGAATGTCTAGCTTCGGGACATTTGTTTGTGATTTTTATGAGATTTGTCTCATTATTATGTATTTTCTGGAGAAGTTCTTAACTATTAATTTTAAGAATTCCCAATGCGACGTAAATGCTACAAAAATCCTGAAGAACTCTTGGACAGTTTCTACCCAGTTTTCTCTTAGAATCTTGGCGATGATTTCTGACAAAATTACAACACATTTTCCAAAAACTTGGTAAATCCGGAAGCAGAAATTTCAGAAATTTCGAAAAATGTTACTCAAAGTTTATGCTGGATTATGACTGAACAGTATTTCTAACATATCCACAAATAAAAAATTGAAATATCTTCATAACATTACTCTAGACACTATCTAGAGCTTTATAAACTTCTCTAGCATTGAAAAAAAAACGAATGAAGCTTTTTTCAGGTTATTTTCACTGGGAATTGCATTTGTTTTTTTTTCGAATTTAGGTATTTTCTTCAGACTAATAATAGTGTTGAAACAATTCGGAAAGTATTCTTTTAATGTTTTTTTTTTCTCTGAAATCATCCTAACATTTCAAGACTGTTTTAGAAATTATAAATACACTTACGATTGCCTGGCATTTCAAGATGAGTGCAATAGTTAGGAAGGTTCATAGTAGGTCTTATAGTTAACATTCTAGCGATGCAAATTATACCAACATTGTTGATGTTTTGTGCAAAAGTTAGAGAATTAGGCTCCGTAAACTAGAGCTTAAGAAATGGAAGTTGCACAAAACTTTCAAATAACAGTAGGACAGGGAAATACAAAAAAAAACATGAATGATTTATTTCTATTAATTATGAAAATTTCTGTACATATCATAAAAAATGTGTATTTATTGGTGAAAGTTATTGTCACTGGAATAAAGGGGTTAAAAAAAACATCATTACGTGCCTTCGTAATGCAAACAATGCCACAAAAGTTCACCTTATTGGACGCAGTGGCTTAATTTCCCCAACAGGGGAGGAAAAATAAATAAATAAGAAAAAAAAATGCAAACATTAATTTTTAATTTTTTTAACATCACTATTAACACCAAACGTAAAGCAAAAAAGTGGCATAAATCAATATATTTAATTTCATTTGTTTCATACAAAAATTTCAGCTGTTGGTATGACAAGCTTTGCCATCTGAAAATACATTGGTTGTGATGAAATGGGTTTATAAGCGCCAAAAAAATGAGAAAGTTGATTTCAGAAAAATGCTGTTGAAATGGTTTCATGGATTTTCACAGGTTTTGGTGATGGCATTTCTTGGATAACATATTGGGATGGCATAAAAATTTTGGAAATTTTTGGAATTTAATTATAAATTATGTTGAAATTTGTGAAAAACACAAATAAAAATTTGTAGCATAGAGCAAATAATTTGAGAACTCGAATATTCCCATTGTAAGTCCCATATAAATAATTATTTCTCAGATATGTGAATCTTCAGACCGTCTCGAATAACATTTAACAAAGTCCAATAAACTTTCTTATTGTTTGAATTCGCTGTAACTTGAGTATGGTTTAAGGCCGGAACAAATCTTATTTTCTTCTTTTGTCACTTTGATCGTTGACTCGTCAAGGGGGGGGATGATAAATAATAAATGTATTTTTTTAAAAATTACCCATACAATTAGGCAAAATCGTCAAACTCATCGGATTTGTTAAGGAATTTTCTCAACGACTCTAATTTCAATTTAAAGTTTTAAAATTTCTTTAATAATTTATTTGTGTCCCCCCTCAAAATGTCGAATCACGACCAAAATTTTCCGAGGGGGGGGGGGGTGACATTAGAGAAAATCGAAATTTGTGTCAGCCTAATGTAGAACAATAAAATATGCATTGTTTTTTCATTGGAACATAACTTGAAAATGGCTTTTTTAGTCTCGACAAAATTCAAATACTGCTATTCAATTTCGTCCAACGTTTCGGCCGCATATAGGACCTTCATCAGGGACTCAATTATCACAGAGTCTCTGAGTCCCTGATGAAGGTCCTATATGCGTCCGAAACGTTGGGCGGAATTAAATAGCAGTATTTGAATTTTGTCAAGACTGAAAAAGCCATTTTCAAGTTATATTCCATCACAGTCGCAACCAAAACTGATTTTCATTGGAACTTGTACCTAGTATCTATTTTTGATATAAAAATCCCAAAAATTGTTTCCTTTTACCCGTTTTGAAAATCGATGAAATCAAAAATTGGAGAAGAAATAGTCCAACCTTTTTCCACCCCGAAATCACTAAATAATCTTCTTTATTGCGCCCCCATGAAAAACAGAAAAGTTATCTTGTAGTGCGGGCCATAAATATACCTATGTGATTTTTTCCATTCTTTCTTCCGACCTGAAATCGTCATTTTTTTTTTCTTGCGCGCCCAGGAATGTCAGAAAAGTTATCTTGTGATTTGCCCATTTACGATTTTCCCATTTTTTTCTTCCGCTCCGAAATCACCAATCCAATTTTATTTATGTTTTTTTTATGCGCCCTCATGAACATCAAAAAAGTTATCTTGTAATTTTGCCCTTATCAGAAAAAATGGTTTGTAATGCGCCCATTTATAATATTTCCAATTTTTTCTTCCTCCCTGAAATCATCAAACTATTTTTTTCTTGCAGTCCCATTAATATCAGAAAAGTTATCTTGTAATTCGCCCACTAATATATCTTTGTGGGTTTTCCCATTTTTTTCTTCCGCCCTGAAATCACTACTAATTTTAATTTTTTTCTTGTGCCCCCTGAATATCAGAAAAAGTTATCCTAAAATTTTTCCAGGAACTTATCTAAGTATTCCTCCACGAATTCTTTTAAGTTTTTATTCCTCCAAGCATTTCTTAAGATTTTTTTTGCAAGAAGTTCTCTTAGAACTACTTAAGGAATTTCTCCTACAATTCCCCCAGAAATTCATGCAATTTTTTTTTTAAGATTTTTTCCACGAATTCTTCCTTCAGTTCCGCCAAGAATCCCTCAAGAAATTCCTGCAAGAATTTCCCCTACGATTACATAAATAATTTCTCCAAGAGTTTTTCAAAGAATTTCTCCGGGAATTTCTATAGTTATTTTTTTTTCATAAATTCCTACAGGAAAATCCTTCAGAAATTCGTCCAGAAATTGTTCTAGGAATTTCTTTGAAAATTCCTCCCTGAATTCTGCCAAGTTTTTCTTCAGGAATTCCTCCAAGAATTTCTCAGGGAATTTTTTTAGGAAACACCTCCAAGAACTCCTCCAGGTGGTTTAGCAGAAATTCATCCAGAAATTCCTCTAAAAGTTTCTCCAAAAATTCCTTACGTTTTTTTTAGAAATTCCTCCAAGAATTCTCCAGGGATTCATCCAGGAATTAAAAGACACAGACACATTTAATACTTCCAGGAAGCCATTTGCTCTTTGATGGAAGCACGACACTAGACAATGAACTAGCAAACTTTTCCTGACAGCTGCAGTGGGAATCGAACCCACGCTCCTCAGCACGATGCGATTCCTCTAAGGATTCTTCTGGAATGTCTCCGGGAATATCTCCTGGAATTCCTTCAGAAAATCCTTAAGAAATGCCTGCAGAAATTTCACCAGAAATTTCCGGTAAGACTTTCACCAAGTCCAGGAATTACTCCCAAAATTTCTCTAGATATACACGCTCAAATTTATCTTGGAATTTCTTCACGAATACCCTGACATCTGACATCCTGACATCCCCATGAATATTTTCAAAAAATGTTTCAGAAATTCCCTAAGATTTTTTATTTTAGAAATTGCTCCAGCATTTTTTTTATTCTTCAATCACTTAACCTAATTTACAGCTCTATTGTCCACTAGGGCACTGCGTGAGCGATTCCAATTGGAAGCTGTACATACACTTTGTACAGCGCCTAAATGTATTCTATTTCCAATTGTACTACATCGAACTGGTGGCCGTTGCGCTGCTTTCACTTTCTACCCTATCATGGTAGAATGATGAGCTCGAGGATGTTGATGTGTGGCTGTTGGTTGTTCCTGTTTCCAGTCCGATTAGGGGTCCATTATGGGTTGCCGTTCGCCGATGTCCAAGTATTCATGGGTTCATTTGAGCCATGGGCTCAGAAGAGGGTCAGTGTCAGCTGCTCTCAGGGGGAAAGAGCAACTGACGAAAGTGCCGGGGCTGGGATCGAACCCATGGCCATCTGCTTATGAAGCAATCGTGTAGCCACTACGCCACGGGCCCCGGCATGCTCCAGAAATGCCTTCAATCATTTCTCAAGAAATTACTGGACACATTTTTGGATAATATCCTTGATTTTTTTTTATTAATTCCACAGGAATTCTCGCAGAAAGTGATGGAAGAATTTCTGGAGGAATTTGTGAAGGATTTCTAGGATGAATTCTTGGAGAAATTGTGGAGTTATTCCTAGAGGATTTTTTGGATGTCCTGGATAAATTTGTGGACAAAGTCCTGGAAAAATTCTAGAAACAATTCTTTGAGAAATTCCTAAAGAAATTGTAGGCAAAATTGTTGGGGAAAGTATTGAAAAAAAAAACCTGGAGAGATTCTTGGAAATATTCCTTAAGGAATACTTTGAAAACCTCCTGGATTTTTTTGGATAAATTCCTGAAGAAATTCCCAGAGGAGTTCATGGATGAGTTTCTGGAATATTTTTCGCAGGAAATTCTGGTTGAAATTGTTTATAAAATTTTCTAGATAAATTCTCAGAGGATCTCCTGGAAGAGTTTTTTGAGGAATTTTGAGAATTTCGAGAAATTCCTGGAAAAATTTTCGGATAAAATTCAGGAGATTTTTTTTGAAAAACTTGGAGAAATGCATGGAGAAATTTCTGGAGAAACCATTCGAAAATACCTAAAGGAAATATTGTAGAAATTCCCGGAAAAAATCTTGGACAAATTTCTGAGACAATTATTGGAATATTTAGAAAAGTCTTAAAGAAATTCTTCAGGGAATTATTGTAGGAACTCCTTTAGAACTTTTGGAGGAATTCTTGGAGAAATTCTGAAGATGCGATTAGACTGTTTGTCATTATGCCAAGTTTTTGCCATTGAAGTCCGACATTATCCAAGGTGGCTTTGATTGACGTTGTGTTGGTAATTTGTTGGGCTTCTTTGGTCAAATATTTGTCACGTCCAATGGGACCATTAGAGTTATTCCTGGGGAGATTCGAAGTTGTTTTTGCAGGAATTTTGGAAGGAATTCTTGGAAGAATTCCTTGGAAAATTCTCACAGGAATTGCTGAAAGAATTGCTGAAGTAATTTATGGAGGATGTCCTGGAAGAATTTCTGTAGGAATTCTGAAGAAATTTTTAGAGATATCCCTTGATGAATTCTTGGAGAAATTCCTGGAGAAATTCTGGTAAAATTTCTATTTTGGAGATATTCTTAGATGAATTAATTGATTTCGGGTTACTTTGATCAGTGGGGTGAACTTGATCGACGTGAAGGCCATTTTTATTTGTTAAAAATAACACCGTAAATTTAAAACAATTTGTGGAAAGTGATCATCATCTGGCTCAATGGTTATTGAATGAAAAGTTTACATGTTTTATAGCCAATTAATCACATACTTCTATATAAAATACAATATTTTCTCAAAATGCGTGTTAGGCGAACTTCAAAGACACGTACCTGCTTTTGTTACCTTAGCTGTATTGCACATGTAATGAATATTCAAATGAATGTTTATAGTTGCCAAGTATTCGCTGAATCCGATTTTGTCACCAAAAGTTCTATAAATATTGAAATTATTGCATAAGTTTCAACTTTTCCGGAAATCATCACATGTTCAGTATGGCTATTGCATAGTTTCAGGTTGTTTGTTTGGATTTACTAAACTTTAAACTTAAATAATAAAAAAAAATAGAAAACTTGCAAAAGCATTTTGGGGTGATTAATTAAGGTGAAAAACATGTTTTCAAAACTTACAAAGGCATTTCATTTTCTTATTAATTTCACTCCGAGAGCAAATTTATAGATTTATTATTTCAAATGATATATATTGCAGTAAAAGTTTAAACCTATTTGACTGATGAAAACCGTGGTCGTATTTAGTTTAAAGCATTGAGTATGACCTATTGATAGCTATTCAAAAATAAGACACCATAATTTTGTAAAGCGATAAATTTCACCCAAAATCACGGTACTTGTACAGATATTCTGGGAGGAACTCCAAGAGCACTTTCTGGAATAATTAGTGCAGGAGTTTTTAGAGGATTTTTAAGGGAATTCCTGTTGTAGTTTCTGGGGAAATTTTTGGACGAATTATTGGAGAAATTCTAGAAAAAAGTCGTGCAGGAGTCCCTGTATGGATTTCTGGAGAAATTTCTTGAAAAATCTCTGAAGGAATATATGGAATAATTCCTGAAAGATTTCTGCGAGGAATTTCTAAAGGAACTCCAGCAGGAAGTCTTGGAAGAATTACTGGTGGTAGTATGTGAGAATTCCTCGTGGAAACTTTGGAGACATTTCTTGAGAAATTTCCGGGGGGATTTACTGAAGGAAGTCTTAAAATAATCCCTAGAGGAATTGTTGGTGGAATCTCAGGAACAATTTATTATGGGGCTACTGGAGGAATTCCTGGACGATTTTTTGGAGGAATACCTGAGTAATAGCTGGAGGATTCCCTAGTAGAATTCTCGGAGGAATCCCTAGAGTAATCCCTGGAGTAATCGCTGGAGTAATTTATGGAGGAATTTTTGCAGGAATTCTGTTGAAATTGCAGGACAAATTCATGAAGGTATTCCTGGAGGAAGTTTTGCAATAATTCCTGGAACAATTTTAGGAGGATCATATGAAAGACCCTTGTACGATTTCAACTAGGAACAACTTGAAGAACATATGCAGGAAAATCAGAAGGTTTTTCTACAATAATTGCTGGAGGAATTCCAAAAAAAATTATTATTATTACTTTTTATTAACGACTCTTTACCATTATTGGTGTCCGGCCATTTGGCCGAACGCCGTTTGGCCGAATGCCGTTTGGCCGAACGCCATTTGGCCGAATGCCATCTGGCCGAATGGCCGTTTGGCCGAATTATGTTCAAAAGAATTCAGAGGAAGTTTTTGACATTCCAACTACCATAATGATCATCAGAAATATTTCCTTCTTTTAATCATAGGCTATTCTTTCTACACACTTATTTCTGAATTGCCTGTTCGGTACTTTTTTGACGAGATTATAACAGCAGTACGATCTCGGTAGTTTCGGTAATCGATTTTACTGAGGTTCAGTAAAACAACTGTCAAAATCGTATGGAAAAGGTAAACAATGCATTTTTGCTGAACGAGCTCGGTGCTCAGAAGTTTTAATCTCGTCAAAAAATTACCGAACTCGGTAATCAAAATTAAATGTGTAGTTTTGGTATTCAGGGATGAATTGGCGTTGAACCTGTCAATATTTTATCAAAGATTTTTCCTTCTTGGAATCATAGGCTGTTCTTTCGAGTTATACTTATGCGAGGAATAGTGACATGGTCACTTAAGTTCATCATTTATTTTCGGCCAAACGGCATTCGGCCAAATGGCATTCGGCCAAATGACCCTTTCGGCCAAATGGCGTTCGGCCAAACGGCATTCGGCCAAATGCCGTTCGGCCAAATGACCCGGAACCACCATTATTGTGGCATTTGTGTCATAATTCCTAAAATGAATCCCGGAAATACCTGGTGGAATTAATTGAAAAAATCCTGGATATATTTCTGAAGGAATTCTTTTAAAAATTTCTGGAGTAATTCCTGGCGAGAAACCAAGAGGAATTAGAAAAGGAATACCTGAAGGAATTCTTGGTGAGATTCTAAAGAAATCTATGCAGAAATTTCGTAAAGGAAGTTCTAGCGAAATTTCTGGCGATATTTCTGAAATGATTCCTTAGAGAATTTCTAGAAAAATCTTCGATGAATCCCTGGGGGAATCTCTAGAGGAATGCCTGGCGGAATTCCTCAAGGAATTCCTGGAGGAATCTCGTGAGAAATTCCTGGAGGAATCTCAGAGGAATTTGAAAGGTAGTTCTGGAGAATTTCCTTATGGAATTCTTGGAGGCATTCCTGGAGGTATCATTGAAGAGCGAATTTTACGATGAGGGCTGTTTTCGAATCTGTGATCGCCACTTTCTATTTTGGGAAGCGGAAAAATTATACCACTATTTTTAGAATATGATGAGAGCAAAATTCCCATCTTAGATTAACACTTTTTGTAAGCGGGAAAATTGTCTTATTTGCTTTATTTTGGAAACCGTAAGATCGATACACTGAACGCTGAGTTATTTATATGAGGAGCATCATAGGGGCGCAGTTATATTGAAAACATGGGTAACCAGCTCTGATTTTACCATGACAGCACTGGGTTGACCTGATCATCAAAAAGCTGTGATATCCGACTAGAAAATTATAACATGTTTATATCATATTGTATTATGGTGTTATAATAATTTCCTATAACTTATCATGTTATGAGCAAGATGCAGGAAGATGTTTTAATAACTTAAATTGTAACACAAAGTTCACTAGCCTAATAAAAATCATAACTTATTTTGTTTTTATCAGATTAAAATTATAACAAAACATGTTATAAGTTTTAATTATTTTGTAAGTAGTTTTTAACATAATTTGGTTTATTTGATTTAAGTTTGTTTCATTTTTTTCTAAATTCCAAATTATATAAACTCAAGTACATCATAAAACATTTGTATCATAAGATAATGATAATAATATTTTACAAACACCAAAGACTTTAAACAAAATTATATCAAAATAAGTTATACATATCAGGATTATGCTATATTTTTGTTAGAATCTTGAAGTCGGGATAGTTTACTCTAATTTTGATCGCATTACAGTATCCTGCCTTGCACTCATTTTACGTCCATTCTAGCGGGGAGGGGGGGAGGTCGTAAACCGAAGTGAACGTAGAAAAAGTCACAGTACGTACCTGCTTCCGTGAAACTATAAGTACTAGATGCAAGTTTTTCTTTCCCATGTGAGGGGCCCAGATGCAAAGTGGTATAAGTGACCATTTTGTCGATTTTGAGCTGAGCATATCAAAACATTCTACAGATTTCAAGCTTTTAGGAACTTTTTTAAGAAATTACAATAAATCGGAGAACTTAGCGTCAATTTTGAAACTCCATACATTTTGTATGGGATGAAAAATTGGTGAAAACTTTGAACCTCATTCACTCGAAAGTAGATTTTTGTCACTTGCACCCCTTTTCTTCTAACCCCCTCATATGTTTAGTAAATTTTGAATATTGACCAAGGGCTCTCACGTCTAGCCATTCTCTAATCTAAACTCCGGCGTCAGTCACTATGTACACTAGCGCCACGTGGTGGGGAAATTTGGTACTATGCTCTTCATGACCTGGAAGTACTCGTTGTCCTGAACAACTTTGCCGAAGATCGTACCTTCCTATCTGGCTGCAATCTCGTGCTATATCCCACCAAAGTCGAACCGGAAGTCACTATGTACACTAGCGCCACGTGGTGGTGAAATTCGGAACTATGGTCTTCATGGTCTATAAGTACTCGTTGTCCTGAACAACCTTCCTACCTGGCTTCAATCTCGTGCTAACTCCTACCAAAGTCGTACCGGAAATAATTATGTACACTAGCGCCATGTAGTGGTGGATTTTTGAACTATGCTCTTCATAGCCTAGATCTAGAAGTACTCGTAGTCCTGGACAACTTTGCCGAAGACCGTACCTTCCTACCTGGCTTCAATCTTGTATATATCTCACTAAAGTCGTACCGGAAGTCACTATATACACTAGCGCCACGTGGTGGTGAAATTCGGAACTACATATGCTCTTCATGTCCTGGAAGTACTCGTTGTCCTGGACAACTTTGTCGAAGATCATACCTTCCTACCTGGCTTCAATCTCGTGCTGTATCCCACCAAAGTCGTACCGGAAATAACTATGTACACTAGCGCCACGTAGTGGTGGAATTTCGAACTATGCTCTTCATAGCCTAGAAGTACTTGTAGTCCTGAACAACTTTGCCGAAGATCGTACCTTCCTATCTGGCTTCAATCTCGTGCTATATCCCACCAAAGTTGTATCGGGAGTCACTATGTACACTAGCGCCACGTGGTGGGGAAATTCGGAGCTTTTAAATCCATCACCAGAAAGTTGCTGTTGTTGTTGTTATCTTGCGAAGGTTCCGAGAGAACTCGCTACAAAGACATGGTACTCATAACCAATCTGGGAACAAAACGGAACCGGAAGAAGGTAAAAATGTGGAACTAATGTTTTCGCCTGGTTCTCACCGGAAGCTGCATAAAATTCCAATCGGCTTTCACTATACTTCTCTAGGATAATGTAGGATTCCGTTAACGCAAAAAGATTGAAATTTGGTGCACTAACTGCTGAGATATGGATGTGCAAAAAAATAGTTCCACGTTTTTTTTTTGCTTGTCGGTACTTAGCGTGTTAATCCTTGCTTGAGGAGATTTCGAAAGTTTTCTAGAAAAGCTAAAATAACTTTCAAAGCTGTGAAAAACTTTTCTCTCTTATCCTTATTTGCCAACCCTACGAATTTCGCATTTTCATTTGACATGTGTTGCTGTGGCTGCCGCCGTGCGCGCTCGCGATGACGATGGTGGCGGTACCACTGTCAAATGGCTTTCCGCCCAGCTGGATACAGGGTTTTTGCTTCCGCCCTGCCTGCCATTT
Source organism: Aedes albopictus (assembly GCF_035046485.1). NCBI lineage: Eukaryota > Metazoa > Arthropoda > Insecta > Diptera > Culicidae > Aedes > Aedes albopictus. The sequence continues at coordinate 130,459,047 of NC_085137.1, forward strand.
GATGTTTGTCTCCGGTATGCAGTGCCAACAGCAGCAGCAGCAGCAGCCAGCCCAGTCAGTCTTATATCGTTGCTACCGCACTGCGTGTAGGTTTGAATCT
>NC_085137.1:130459646-130565202 GCF_035046485.1 Aedes albopictus
AAGGGATTTTCTAAGAAATTGTCCAGCAAGTTTTTCAGATTTTCTTTCAGGGATTCCTTAAGAAGTTTTTACAGGTACGAAATTCCTCATGGAATTTCCTCAGATATTCTGTTGGTAATTTCCGCACGAATGTCTCCAGGAAATTCTTCATTGATCCCTGCAGAAATTTTACAGAGATTACTTTAAAATTTCCTCCGTGTATTTTCTTAGAATCTCCACCAGGATTTCTTCCAAGCATACCTCTTGCATTTTTCCAAGGGATTCTTTGAGGAACTTTCAAAAATTTCTCTAGAAAAAAATTTACAGAAATTCCTTTTAAAATTTTCAATGGATTTGTTAGGTTTTTCTAGGAGTTTCTTAAGATATTTCTCCAGAAATACGTTCACGGATTACTCTAGGATACACTGGGATAAACTAGGATCTGATAATCCTTCAAAACTGCGTCTAAAAGTTCACAGTTGTCGAATTGCTTTGCTTACCTACATGAGCCTGTCCAAAATATCGTCTAGTCCAATCTGACTTAACACTGACTAATTAATGCTAACAATTGAGATTAATAAGTGAGTGATAATCAGGTAACAATATGTGTTTTCTTTTTGCTATCCATATTTGCTCGGGTAGCGCGTTAGAATGTTCTAGGCAGCATCTATTTATTACGTAACGCTAAAAGCTATATTTTTATAATGTTCCTTCCCCATCACAACAACAAAAGATACATTTTCCGAGACTCTATCAATTTCTTCCCGCTGTGAATTTCAAGCTTACCCCAGAGAGCAATTATCAAGCCGTATTAAACGTTCCCATCATGAACAAACATATCCGGTGACCCGCATTGCTCGTTGTGCAACTTATACCCAACTCAATCCAACCACAATCACCCACCCATGTCCTTTTCCAACTTTTCCTGCCTGTCACGTTGATGAGTAAGCAACACCAGTGCCGCCTTCGCCGCCGTAACTGACCATGGTTTTTTCTTTTTTTTCTTCTCCGTCTTTATTTCATTGCAGATCTGCCGTGGACACCGTGACAAAGACAAAGGTTGCCATCAAGAAAATATCCCCCTTCGAGCACCAGACCTACTGTCAGAGAACGTTACGGGAAATCAAAATCCTCACCCGGTTCAAACACGAGAACGTAAGTTTTTCCTTTTTTTTGTTTTGTTTTGTTTTGCTGGATGAATAAATGTTTTTCACCTGGGCATATTTTCCGCGTGCCCGCGCTCAATCTGGTCGTTATTTGCGCGCAAGGGACTTTTTTTGGCACATTCACGCTGGGGTACACACTTATTTTCGAGTCACTTGTTCGGCTGTTCTATTTTCGGTAAAAGTTCGGATTACCGAAATTCAGCACAGTTTACCGAAGTTCAGCTAGTTTTTACCGAACGTTCGGTAAACATTACTGATGGTTCAGTAGAGTTTACCGAACGTTCGGTAATTTTTTGACGAACTTCGGTAATATGGTGCTGAACATTCGGTAATCTGAACTTTTACCGAAAATAGAACAGCTGAATACGGTACTTTATTTTAAGTGTGTAGCTTTGCGTGACAATTTCGGGCTGTTTTATATTTTTTTCCTGCACTTTTATCTAGTCGGGTCGGTGCAGGTGGATAATGACAAGTTGTTAAGTTGGAAATTGAATAGAAGTATATGACACAATTAACAAGAGGAAAGTTTTTAAAACGATTTTCCGCTGAGCGCGTTTCCGTGAAATTTCGAAGAAAAGCGAACCCACCGAGATAATCGTGCAAAAGGTGATGGGTTCTGCGAAATGGGGAGTGTCTCGTTTACTTAGAAGTGGATCCATGAGGTTCGAAACTCTGGCTAGGCTAGCTATGGCAAGTGATGTATACAGTGATAGACATTCGTTTAGCCAAGACCAAAAAATTTTCAAAAAAGTGTCAGGAAACTCATACAAAAGATTTTATGATTAAACTTTTTTATCGTAGCGACAGTATATCTAGTACTGTTTTATAAAAATGTGATACATCACACTTACATATACACTGAAACAAAAACGAGGGTAAAAACCCTTCAAATGTCATTTTTTGCCTAAACAAAACATTCGTTTAGCCGAATTGTACAATTTTTGGAATTCCATAATAAAAAACTAACAAATTTCGAAAAATATCCAACAAAATCATTTTGTATGGTGACCTGCATTAAAGATCGACTTGTACATCATGAATTAGATCGTTTTTGAAGTGTTGCCATATTAATTTTACACGCATCTCATATAAATATGTCATAATATTGTAAATGTTTCCAAATTGAGATTTGATGTATTTATTTTTATCGGAAGTGTTTCAAAAGAATCAAATGAAAGTTTCATGACGAGTGCAGGTTGAAAATTTAAGAAAAACAATGTTTTTAACAAAAATAACGCAAACCATCAAAAAATCACGTATTTAAGTATTGTTTTGATGAAATATGATGGTTTCACTTGCATAAATCACAGCGTTTACTACTATTACGTCTTCCTAATAGCTCCCAATATCTTCTAGACTGTATTCTGGCTGAAATAACATGCATTGCACGGCTCACATTTCGAGAAACGGCACCGAAAGTATTTAAATCTCTAGCATGAACTACTTGTTTTATAGTTTAGACATTCTTTTCAGATAAATCATGTTGAAAAAGAATGTGATTCAAATCTTAGACTCATTTATAATGTATTTCTTCAGATTGAATGAAATAAGCCAATGTTTTGACCATGTCATGCATTTTTGTATGAACATCTGCTTTTAAATAAACAGGGTACAAAAATTCTGACACTTCTTGCAGTTCTTTCACTTAGCAGTCTTCTAACTCATTTAGTAATGCTAGTATCAAACTGGTATACTCCACATGCATTAGGGCACGTCTTTATTTCAACGCAGAACTAATTATTTTAGCTTTTAACAATCCCATTTTAAGGTTTAACCAACCAAAAACCAATATACTTAATTTTTTTATGACATTTTATGCAATAATTTGAACACTTCTAACAATTATTCTGTGCCATATTCTCAAAACTGCTAATCTAGCTTACGTTTGAGTGTTTACAGAAATCATTTTTCTTAAATAAATTTGTTTATCATCGCTTCTCCTTATCGGGACATTTTTTTTATAATATTTCTCCGAATTTCACAAATAAATAAACTTTTAAGGTCAAGTATCTTGCTAACGCGTCATAAACTAAATGCCTTGGGGTATATCCTCGAAATATACTCACGAAATTGCAAAAAATCTATTAAAATCCAATTTTTCATTTACCTCGGCTAAACGAATGTCTAGGCAAAAAATGACATTTGAAGGTTTTTTACCCTCGTTTTTGTTTCAGTGTATATGTAAGTGTGGTGTATCACATTTTTATAAAACAGTACTAGATATACTATCACTACGATAACAAAGTTTAATCATAAAATCTTTTGTATGAGTTTCCTGACACTTTTGAAAATTTTTTGGCCACGGCTAAACGAATGTTTATCACTGTATGCTAAATTACTGAGTACATGTGAGCCTAATACCACAACAAAGCGCTGTCCATAAATTACCTCGACTCATTTTTCTCATCCCAGTCCCCCCTCCCCCTCGTAGACTTTTGTCCATACGATATTTTGAAAATTTGTAAAGACCGTAGACTTTCTGGTCCTCCTTTCCCCCTTCCAGTCTACGTAGTTTATGGACAGACTGGCTGACTCTTTTGAAAAAAATCTCAATGTATTCATAGTTTATCCTTTCTTTATTTATTTTTGTTTTTTTTTTATTTCACTGGAACTTTCTTTAGTCAAAGAAGAGAATACTTTACTAAATCCCAGATCACACCATCAACCGGCTTTCGTGGCTTGGCGTTCTATTGTACATAAGCTGAGCCTGTTTTGTGACATAGTTGGTTAATCCGTCAGTCTAGCTACACTGGTAGACATTCGTTCAGCCGAGTCATGTTTTTTTTATTGTTTCGTAAATGTAAAAGTTTAATGTTCTTTTTTTATTTTTCGATGATTTTTAAGTATTTTGCATTAGCTAATGGAATGAAACAATATATTTTAAATTTTTTGGCCGAAAAGTACAAGAAAAACAGAAAATTTGCCTACACACCAAATTTTTTGAAACGCTTCCAGCACAAAAAAAATCAGCAAAATAGATTGCTGAATTTCAGCAATATTATTGCTGAATTTCAGCACAACGTTGCTGATCAACTGTCAAAATTGCTGGAAGATTCAGCAAGCTGAAAAATAATTGCTGATATTTAGTAAATTCGTATTGCTGAACGAAATCAGCACAAAAAAATCAGCAAAGTTTGCTGAATACCAGCAAACAAAATTTGCAGTGTAGACATTCGTTTAGACGAGTTGTACAACTTTTAGAATTTCATGATAAAAACTATCAAGTTTCAAAACATATCCAACACAATCATTGTGTGTGGTGACCTACATTATAATCTGGTGACCTCGTAAATCAAAAATTTTATCGTTTTCGGAAGTGTTGCCATATTAATTTTACATGCATTTTATATAAATACTAGCTGTCCCGGCAAACTTTGTCTTGCCAAGTTGTGGTGGTTTGACAATTATTAAGGTTATTGCAGCATGGCACTCTAGATTGGTTTCATTTCGATCGTGTTGATTTTCTTCCCAGTTCATAAAAAATCAGCATTTTGTAAATTTTCTTACTTTCTTAGTTAATTTCCGTAACTTTCTCTGCATATAAACACAGCCACCATAAATACAAATCGAACCGTGCAAGAGCCATCCTGATCGATTCAGCCGTTTGTGAGTTTTGTTGCCTCAAAGGGATTCCAAACTCATTTTTATATATATATATACAGGGGATGGCCAAAATGTTTGGGATAGGCAACTTTTTTCTTTCACAAAAAAAGTTCAACATGCTGTAACTTTTCATAGAGTGCGTCAAATATTCTCAAATTTTGACCGTTTGTCAACCTATTATATGTGCATTAGTGGTACAAATTTGAGCTCGATTGGTTAATCTTTCGCAAAGTTATAACCGTTCTGATAAAACACTATTTTTAAAACTATCAATTTTTGAACTTTCATATCTCGGAGACCAGTGAACCGAATTGAATGAAATTTTGAGCGATTATCAACAATATAATGATGCTTGAAAATTTATCAAAACATAGGTACTTTTTAAGCGTTGAAAAAAGTTCTGATGGATTGACAATTTTGGATCTTTTTCGGAAAAAAAATGTATTTTTTACATCTATGTCATTAAATTTTATTTTTGATATCCAGAGATTTTTTACTTCTGTTCATAAGATATCTATAATAAGATATATAAGATACTATTTGGATCAAAGGAAGAACATGTTTAGTAATTTTTGTGCAATATTGTAAATTTGACTCATTTTCCTCTATATGGGTGAAAATGTCAAACCATCATTACTTCTTTCAACGTTTAAAAAGTACCTATGTTTTGATGGATTTTCAAGCATTACTATATTGTTAATAATCGCTAAAAATTTCATTCAATTCGGTTCATTGGTCTCCGAGATATGACAGTTCAAAAATTGATAGTCTTAAAATTAGTGCTTTACCAGAACCGTTCTAACTTCGCGAAAGATTAACCAATCGAGCTCAAATTTGTACCACTAATGCACGTATAGTAGGTTGACTAACGGTCAAAATTTGAGAATATTTTATGTACTCTATGAAAAAATACACCATGTTGAACTTTTTTGTGAGAGAAAAAAAGTTAACTATCCCAAACATTTTGGCCACCCCCTGTAGATGTCATAATATTGAAAATGTTCTCAAATTGAGTTTTTTTTTGCAGTTATTTGCATCTGGAGTGTTTTAAAAGATTTAAGAGATTTTTTAAGAGATTCTAATAAACCTACACAAAACAATGTTTTTATCCGAAAAATATGCCGCAAACCTTAAAAAAATCACGTATTTAAGTATTGTTTTGATGATATGTGATGGTATCACTTGCTTAAATCAAAGCGTTTACAACTATCACATCTTGTAATAGCTCCCAATATCTTCTAGACTGCATTCCTGTAGAAATAACATACATTGGACGCCTACCATTTTGAGAAATGGCACCCAAAATATAAAAATTTCTAGCATGAACTACTTGCTTCATTATTTACGCGTTCTTTTCAAATAAATAGTGCCAAATCTAAGGGGTGGGGGGCAGGATCCTGGGTCCCCACATTTTAAGGGCTCCCACAAAAACCTTTTTTGCTTGCTAAATATTAACTTTATTTTTCGTTTTGCTCAAGTACTGTTCAAAAATAAAGAAATTTTTTTTTGCTCATTGCATTTGTACCTCCGAGGGGCCTCCACATCAGCCCTGGCCCCGGGCCCCCACAATCCTTAATTTGGGCCTGCCAATAAATCATGTCAAAAATGAGTGTGATGCAAAACCAAGACACATTTATAATATACTAGCTGTCCCGGCAAACTTTGTCTTGCCAAGCTGTGGTGGTTTGACAACTGTTGAGGTCATCGCAGCAACGCACTCTAGATTGGTTTTATTTTGATCGTGTTGATTTCCTTCCCAGCTCACAAAAATCAGTATTTTAGCAATTTTCATACTTTTTAAAGTGATTTTCGTAACTTTTTCTGCATATAAACACAGCCACCATGAATACGATTCTAACCCTGCATAAGTCTTCCTGATCTGTTCACCCGTTCGTGAGTTTTGTTGCCTCAAAGGAACTTCAAACTCATTTTTATATATATAGATTTCTTCAGATTGAATAAAAATAAGCCAATTGTTCAACCATTTCATGCATTTTTGTGTAATCAGGTATCAGAAGGCTGGCTCCAGAGGCACGTTATCCTCCATTTGGGACATTTATGCCATCGCCATAATAATAGCCTATTTCATCATCTACCTGAGGGAAAAGGAAGGAAATAAGGATAAGGATGGGGATAAGGACAGGTAGGGAAATAGGAAAAATACCCTGGAAGAGGGTACTAACGCATAAGCGTACCACAATGGGTTCAGACAGCGCCTTGAAAAGGGCACTGTAATAACGCATAAAGCGAAAGAGAGCCTATAGCTCTTTACCACAGCGGGTTAAGAACAGCAGAATATCCTGAAGAATCAGGTTTCTGAAGTCAGTTTCACTTAAGAAGTGTTTACCGAATACTCGGAAACGCAGTTGCGCAAATACTGGACAGTAACATATCAAATAATACGAAGTTCCATAATCGGATTCACAGCTATCACAGGCAAATGAATCAGCTTGCTGAATATTCGCCATGTGATAGCTGAGTCGGCAGTGGCCAGTCAATGCTTTGACCAGCATGCTGCAATTCTGCTTAGACAGATTAGTTAGATACTTCGCCACCCGTAGAGATGGCTCAGCACTATACAATTTGGTTTGACGACATGACTCCAAACTATTCCAGTATTGTCTGTGTTGAGTGACAGCCCAGGTGTGAATCTGAAGCTTAATCCAACACTTCGATATCGGAATAGCTGGCTCAGGGCCAATGAAGTCATGTGATCCTCCAGTGCGAGCTAACTCATCAGCCTATTCATTTCCAGCGATGAAAAAATGGCCAGGTACCCATACAAGGTGAACAGCGTTTGCTGAATTCAGCTCCTCGATTTGAGTTCGACAAGCGATAACTATCTTCGACCTGGAGTTGGCCGAAGCAAGTGCTTTAATAGCAGCCTGGCTATCTGAACAGAAGTATATTACTTTGCCCATAACGTGCTGCTGAAGTGTCGATTGCACTCCGCACATAAGAGCAAAGATTTCGGCCTGAAAAACGGTGCAGTGTCTACCAATTGAGTAAGACTGATACAGCCTTAGCTCACGAGAATATACACCAGTACCTGCTCGACCTTCGAGAAGGGAGCCATCAGTGTAACATACGATGCCGTCTGAAATACTTCTCTCCAGATAACCAGATGTCCACTCTTCCCGGTAAGGGAATTTCGTGGAAAATGTCCTATATGGGAAATTACAAGCAATTGTAAAATCACTTGGAGCAAGGACAATTTTGTCCCAATTCACCAAAAGTGGAAACAACGAGGTGTGTGCTGATGTGCGGTTCACAGGAGTTTCCTCTAGTAAACCGAGTACCCGTAGACGGTAAGTGCAAGAAAGAGCTTCTTGTTTGAGATGAATGTGTAGTGGAGCAACGTCAAAGAGAACTTCGAGCGCTGCCGTGGGAGTTGAAGAGAACGCTCCAGACATCGCCATTAGGCACATCCTTTGCAGATGGCCTAACGTTGATTGGATCGTTCTCATTTCGCCCTTTTGCCACCACACAAGACATCCATATGCCAATATTGGCCGAACCACAGTTGTGTAAATCCATTTGATATACTTGAGTTTTAGACCCCAAGTTGTACCAAAGGTTCGCCGGCATTTCCCGAAGGCCATACAAGCTTTCTTGATTCTGAACTCAATGTGAGGTGTCCAGGAAAACTTGGAATCAAGAATGACTCCAACGTACTCTACCTGTTCAGTCACATCGATTTCAGAATCAAAAAGACGCAAAGGTCGAACGCCATTACGGTTTCGCTTTTCCGTAAAAAGAACAATAGATGTTTTACTCGGATAAATCGAAAGGCCATATTGGCGACATCAATCCTCAACTACCTGAAGGGCGCTTTGCATCAGGTCGAAAAGGGTGCTGATGCACATACCGACTAACAATGCTAGGTAGTCTTCGCCAAAACCATAAGTAGGAAAACCGGTATTAATGGGTTGCCTCAAGAGCGTATCTGCTACGAGATTCCACAAAAGCGGAGGCAAGACTCCCCCTTGGGGGCATCCACAAACACTCAATTTCCTAATCCCTGCTAGACGCAATGTCGAGAAGAGATATCGGTTTTTGAGCATTTGATGAATCCAATTGGAAATCATTGGAGATATACCATGACTCCGTGCGGCTTCCAATATGGCATCGAAAGGCACATTGGCACAAAGGCACCCTCGATATCTAAGAAAACACCCAAACAAGATTGCTTTTGAGCGAATGCTTTCTCGATATCGTAAACAACCTTATGTAAAAGGGTCACAGTGGACTTACCAGATTGGTAGGCATGTTGGTTCACATGAAGAGGCACGTTGGCCAGATGAACATCACGGATGTGATGATCCACAATGCGTTCTAAGCATTTCAGAAGAAAAGAGGTCAAACTGATAGGTCTGAAACTCTTTGCTTCTTCATACGACGCACGACCCACTTTCGGAATAAACTTTACAGTAATATCCCTCCAGGATTTGGGAATAAACCCTGTAGCAAAACTGCAAACAAGTAGTTTTTCAAAACATGTTTGAAATGATCAAATCCCTTCTGAAGCAAAATAGGATATATCCCATCTGCCCCAGGAGATTTGAAAGGAGCAAAGCTATTAAGTGCCCACTCAATCGATTCTATAGTTATAATACTCCGAGCCGAAGCCAGGGAATCGTAACTACAAGAAAAGACATCAGGTTCATCCGAAGATGTAATATCCACACATCCAGGGAAGTGTGTGCTGAAAAAGCATTCCAGAACTTCCTCATCCGAGGAAGTCAGATCGTCATTTGGCAAAAGAAGTTCGTTCACTCGGAAATCCTTAGATTTCGCAAGGATTTTGTTTAACCGACTGACTTCACTCAAACTGGAAACATTTGTACAATGATTTTTCCAGCCGGATCCGTTCAGCAGACCGGAGAGCTTTCCTGTAGGCCTTGCGAGCCGACCTGAAATCCTCCGAACCAGCCGAACGTCGTCTGTTCCAACTCTTTCTACATTGTTTCCTGAGTTTCGTCAGATCAGAGTTCCACCAAGGGGTTCCTCTTGTGGTCTTCACAGACCGCAGAGGGCAAGCTTCTTCAAAAGCTTCCATGATGAAGGCCATTGTAGTGTCAGCAGCATCATCTAAATCACTTGGAGTGTCAATAGATGGTGAGTATCCATGAAATTTGACCGCAACCAAATCAGTGAAAAGATCCCAGTTTATTGACCGGGGATTCCTGAAACGCAATGTTTGCGAAGTAACATTTAAATGTTCAAAAAAAAGATGTAGCGATGGTCAGATAAAGATTCTTCACCTGACACATGCCAATTGGTCAGCTCGTGACTAATTCTACTAGAGCAAAGCGTTATATCTAACACTTCCTCTCTAGCAGATATCATGAAGCTTGGGCGGTTGCCTATGTTAAGTACTCCATCAAACTGGAGCCTCTCAAGTTAATGTCTGAGCTGCCCCAGATGATATGGTGAGCATTAGCATCACTGCCAACAATTAGCGGAAGGCCTTTTGAAGTGCAGTATGCGATGACTTGTTTGAAAGCATTCGTAGGCGATGGTTCATCATGCGGTAAATAAACCGAACAATAGACGTATTTCCTGTTGAGGTTTCCAACAGATACATCAATTGTGATAGCACATACATCTCTGGTGGTTAGTTCAGAGATGAGTGTAGCAACTATTGCGTTGTTGACAAGCACACAGGCTCGAGGCATGACACGCGAGTTTGCCATTTCATGTTTACTTGCCTTCAAAAGGAGTGTTACCTACGCGAAAAAACTGTTATTCAAACGAAGACTTTGCCCGTTTTACCGATGTCTGATCATTTAACTCCAATTGACATACTCATAAAAGTGAATTTACATTTCACACCGTAGAACCCAATAACACTTACTCCCATCACTACTCATAACAATACCATATCATCATGTCACTTATCAGAATGAAACAGATGGGATCACAATCCCTCTTCGCCACAAAACCGTGTGCGTATGAGTGCCACCGACATGTTTAATGTATCTCCTCGACTGTCCTGGTACGGCGGGTGTGTCGTCAGTCAGTGCTCTCTAGCGCTCTGGGACGGATATCATCCGGAACGCGTTTTACGAGTGTAAATTAAATTTCACCGTTTTTACGATCCATCAAGTGTCGCAGTACACGGTTGTACCTTAGTACTCGTAAAAAATATCTGCATAGCGACAAACTGGGCGGTGAAGGCAATCATATTATTGGTTAGACGATTGAAGTTTAATAGCACTAATCGATGATTATGTTATGCCTTTTAAAAGAGATAATCGAAATATATACTTATCAAAATTGTTTAAAACTTCGACGCCAATGTTCACACGGGACCCACCTCAGATGAACACATTGAAAAGTAAAATGCTGAAACAAAAATCATTTGCTCTTGCAGGAATTGAACCCTTGACTCTCATTTGTAATCTAGTCAAAAGCTAGGGTTTTAAATTGTATGCATTCAATTCGATGTTTAATCAATTCAACTTAATCCGTTCAACGAAATGCAAATGTTAGCTCTAGATTTCACCGCAAAATGCCGACAATCTTCGGGGTAATATGAATCAAAAGCTGACGACATTCCAGAGGTCGTTCAGCTCCTTGCCAGCCAACGGAGCAAACGTTTGTCTTTCGTCTGCCAAAATGGAATTCGCCTACAATCGAAAACCAACAAAAAAAAATGGAATTCTCCACTCGACATCAGAGAACTTTCATTCGCAGAAATGTAGCTCCGTCCGACCATATGGAGCTGACGACGACGGAATGTTGGAATCGATTCCTCTACTCCAGGGAAACGTTCATCACAGATTGAAAACTAACTAACCGTAAGAAAGATTGCCATGTGAATTCCATGTGGATCCCGGGCGACCATAGCGTTGCGACTTTGGTAACAATGAAATTTATTAAGATCCTATGCATTGCATCGTATTTTAGCTGGACTGTAGAAATCTTTAAAGCACAAAAGATGAGGCAATCTGTAATAAATACTGCAAATAACACACGAATTTCATGGATAGTATCTGATTCTAGTGTTTTTTTTTGTTAGAAATTCGCCCAAAAACAGCGACGATAAATCCTAATGCAAAACCATACATTTTATTGTAAATGAATTGTTCTAAATACTGATACGTGGGTTTTAATATGCCGTACATTGTATGGTACATGTATGGTTTCAAACAATAAAATGAACTGTAAATATATTGTTTTTAATTATAATTTCACTACTGGCTATACATTTAATCAAATGGTTTTGGAATGGTTCTCTTTTGTTATATTGTATTGTTTTACATTACATAAACCATATAATGTTATATTATCTTGCAAGTTATCTTGTCATGTTTCTCCTGTTAATGGCATCTTAAACTTTCTAGGCAAACTAACTTTAAAATAAAGTTAAATAGAACTTTCTTTGATAGTGCGGACTAACACATATCAAGTTCAACCGGGGTTCAACATTATAAGTATGCGCATTGGGAATTCTCCAGAGCGTCTTGGACAACCCTTTATATATAGGGCCGCCCTCGTCTAAGTCTGAGTAGTCTCTGATTGCATTAACAGTTGAAGCTTAGGCTCCCATGCCCCACCAGCCAGATATCCGGGTTTTGCAAACTAAGCATTATTTGTGGCAACACTTTGGGCGGCATGATGGAACTATGCCGAGCGCGCTAAGTGTTATTAGACCACTAATGTAGTTGCATGAAGTGGGTGACGAGGTACATAAGTATCATTACAGCTTGCTTAACCGTTATTGCAATATTGAGGCTCCAGTTTGACTAAAGTTTGAAATAAATAACAACTCTTGAGAAAACTGTCAAGCTCGATTCAAATATAAGCTCGGTTAAAAAGCGTTGCGAACCTATATTAGAAGTCGTTTCAATGTCCAGTCCAGTCCATATGTTAAAGACGGCTCTACGTCAAATATAAATTTTGTCAATCGCATTTGATTCGTTTATGGCCGAAGGCAAGTTCACATGAGAGAAGGAGAGAAAACTCCACTAAATGCGAATACAAAATACCGTTGAACTCATCCACTGATTAACGGTAATCTGATCTGCGTCTTTCCGGGTTGACCTTCATTCATATTCCTCTCATCGCACTCTACATACCTAGCCCGCCATATCTCTTTGATCTGCAGTAGGACACGTTTACCACTTATTTAAACAATTTATTGTTTTTAAATAGATGTTTCAACTTAATCACTTTTTTCTCTTTCCTTTCCTTTGCATAAAAAAGTCACGAACATCAACAAAACAAAGCACGGAAAAAAACTAAACTGAATAAATAATTAAAAATGCACAGATAAATAATATTTCGGAAAAGTGAATAGAGATAAGCGGGGGGTGGGCGACACTGGTTTTGCCAAGCCAAAAAACCCCAAAAAACCGAAAAAGACCAAAAAAGTCACTAAAAAAAGTTTTGCGGGTTTTACCGGATTTTTTCGTCTTTTTCGTCTTTTTTCGTCTTTTTCGGCTTTTTTGGGTTTTTTGGTTTGGCAAAACTAGTGTCGCTCCCTCTGGAGATAAGTGACATTTCAACATACGAACACCAGCGTGAATTTTTCCTCACACAAAAATTCACGCTTATTCAAAGGCTATTCAAATTTCATATGCAAATATTACCCAATTAGATTGGGTAAAACGGGTAACTTATGATAAGACTAACGTCCGGGGTAAGAGTGCAAATGTTTTCCTCACAGTTTCGCAACTACATCTACAAAAAAGCACGCATACAAAACGAACTCCTGAAGAAATCCTAGGAGGAACTCCTGGAGGCATCTCAAAAAGAATTCCTAGGAAATCCCATGAGGACTTCCCGCAGGACTTCAGGGGGAATTCCACATTCTTGGGAATATTAGGAATTATTTGTCCATTTTTAGGCCCGCTAAAATTATTTGAGATTTTTTGAAGAATCTATGAATAATTCTACATTCTTGGAAATATCAGGCACTCCTTGTCCATATCTGGGTCCGCTACGGTCATTTGAGAATTTTTAAAATATCTAGGAATAATTCTGCAATCTCAAAAATATTAGAATTTATGAAGAATCTATGTAAAACGCTTAACCTTTATAAATGCTTGGCATTCCTTGCTCGCATCTGAAAAAGCTAAGGTTATTTGAATATTTCGAATACTCTGTGAATAATTCTGCATTCGTAGAAATACTAGAAATTATATGTTCATTATTTGGTCCACTAGGAATAATTCTTGCAATTCCCACTTATGTGATTTCCCTAGAAATTCCTTTGGGGATTTCTCCACCAATTTTGGGGATTCATCCAGCATTTCTGAATTCATCAGAATCTTCATCTGGGATTCATCCAGGAACTCCTTCGTCCAGGAGTCCATTGCGGGATCCCCACAAGAATTCCTTCTGAAAATCCTTCAGGAATTCCTGCAAATCCTCGCCTGGAATTTTTCCTGGAATTCCTCCATGAATTCCTCCTGGGGTTCCAACTGGAATTCCTCCTAGGATTCTCCTAGGACTTACTCAGAAATTCCACCTACGATTTCTACAGGAATTCCACTTGAGATTCCTTCAGGAATTCCTCCTGAAATATCTCCAGGAATTCCTCCTGGGATTTCCTCCAGGAATTTCTTCTGGGATTTACTCAGCAATTCCACCTGCGATTTCTCCAGAAATTCCACTTGGGATTCCTTCAGGAATTTCTCCTGAAATATCTCCAGGAATTTCTCCTGGAATTCCTCCTGGGATTTCCTCCAGGAATTCCTGCTGGGATTTCTCCAGGAATTCCCGCAGGGATTCGTTCAGGGATTCCTCCTGAAATTGCTCCAGGAATTCCTCCTATGATTCCTCCATGAATTCCTTCTAGGATTCTTACTGAAACATCATCTGGAATTCCTTCAGGAATTGCCTTTGGAATTTCTTCAGGAATTCCTCATGGGATTCCTCCTGGAATTTCTCCTGGAATAGCTCCAGAAATTCCTCCTGAGATTTCTTCAGGAATTCCTCCTGGGAATCCTTCAGGAATTCTTCTTTGGATTCCACCAGAAGTTCCTCTTGAGGTTCCTCCAAGAGTTTCTCTAGGTATTCCTTCAAGAATTCCTCTTGGAACTTCTTCAGGAATTATTCCAGGGATTTCTCCAGGAATTCCTCCTTGGATTTCTCAAGGAATATCTCTCCAGGAATTCCTCTTGGGATTTCTCCAGAAATACTTCTTAGGATTCCTCCAGCAGGGTGTCTACTACCTGGAAAAACCTGGAAAACCTGGAATTATCAGGGAATTTCATTTGCCCTGGAAAAAACCTGGAATTATCAGGGAATTCAGGAGTCAATCAGGGAATTTTTGGTGGAGGGGAATTTTTATTGAAAATATGGGAAATCACCTATTCTCGGCCGTTTTGTTCTCTTCGTCTTTGGGGGGTTTTTGAAACCTATTGAACTCAGAGTTGGTCTCAAATCCTTCCCAACTAAGCTGAATTATATGGCCAAGTTTCAGGCAATTTGGCTGACAAAAAACCTTCATGACGAAGAGAACAATCCTGCCGATAATACCCATTGTCACCCTAGTTTGAATAAAACTAGACTAATATAATTATTATAAAGAAATTCTGGTTAAATATATGGAACCATTGCTTGCATTTCTTGAATAAGATTCTTCAGAACTCTTGGAGTTGATTTTGATAGGTCTTCGAGGGGAATTGGCGTCCAAAGCTTGGGAGACTTTTCTAACAGTTCTTCAATGGATTCAAGCGATGAACTAGTCTAGGGCTGAAAATCTCTAAAATTAAGTAATAATAGTAATAATACTAATCAATAGTTTTATTTTGAAATTAAGCTGAAATGCTTCGAGATTTTTTTTATTACTGATGAATTTTAGAAAAAATCTATAAGGAAATTCCAGATTCATGAAAAAAAATCTGGCAGAATTTTCTAAAGCATTTTCTTATCTGACTGCTGACATCTAACGGGAATTATGAATAAGTGCATTGAGACTCTCTAAAGTAGCAAGAAAAAAAAACCGTTTACCTATTTAATAATTGAAATCAGAAGCTAGTAATAAATAAATCTGGCAGTACTACAATCTCCAAAAAGTGGAAAAGTTCCGGAAAAAAGTCTGGTGGAAATCTCAACACATTTCTACCAGAATATATAAATAGGCTTTAAGAAAACTTTCAAGAAAAAACATCTAAAGAGTGAGGATTTTAGTCGTATGAGTCTAGCTTCTGGTGGCATTCCTTAAAAATGCCTGACTTGATTGCTTCACAAATTTCTAATAGATTCTTTGGGTACAAACCGTGAGGATTTTTTTAGAAATTTACCTAGGCAAGTTTGTGCAGGACCTTCTGAAAGTATTTCTATGGAACCCCTGCAAGAATATTGTGCAAACCCCTGATCATTCTTTAATTTTTAACAAATCCCCTAGAAGGAATGGTTGGTAAAATTTCTGGTTGAACCAATGAGCTTCTCATATTGTTGGATTTTCTAGGAATGTGTAGTTTTGAATAATAGTTTAGTAGTTTTTTTTTCCTGGAAATTAAAAAAAATGAAGGAATTAAGAACACTTAGAAGCGAATTGTTGAAAGACATTTCTGTATAGACTTTTCGAATAGTTTTTGGAATCAGACTTGCTAAGGATTGCGGCTACTGGTACACTAACGGTATAATAGGGGGATTCACTAAACAGCGTAAACCGATTAAACTGATTAAACGTTGCGATCACCAAGGCAATCTTTGATTATTTCATTCGCAAATTCATGAAACATTTCAAATAAGCAGAAAATCAT
Organism: Aedes albopictus; assembly: GCF_035046485.1. Classification (NCBI taxonomy): domain Eukaryota; kingdom Metazoa; phylum Arthropoda; class Insecta; order Diptera; family Culicidae; genus Aedes; species Aedes albopictus. Next base: position 130,476,118 of record NC_085137.1, read on the forward strand.
GGCTTACGCAGCAATTTAATCTGTTTAATGAGTACCCCTAATGTGTTTCTACAACTCATTTTCATCTTATGCTATCCTAAATTTTCAAAATATTTGTCGAAATTTCTTTAAGACTCTCACCAGCATCTTAATGATTAAAAAAATCTCTATTAACAAATAATTTAAATAGTCTTATGCATTAAATTAAATTTGAAATCCCATAATTACTTATCTCGGAAATCCGCTGAAAATTTTTGGAGCTGCTCCATTTCTTCCAGAAGTTAAACCAGAAATAAATCTACTAATGCAGCCACAATTTTTTTCTAACAAAATTCAGCAAATTCTTATCTGTCGTGTATATGGCAAATTTGGTGGTTCGTTCAATTTATTTCTCTTAGTTATTATATCTGAACCTGGAATTATTTTCTCAGACCTGGAAAAATCAGGGAATTTTATTTTCGTAAGCGAGTAGACACCCTGTCCAGGAATTCCTGTTGGGATTCCTATAGGAACTGCTTTTAGGATTCTTCTAGGCATTCCTCCTGGGATTTCTCTTGGAATTCCTCCTGGGATTCTTCCAGGAATTAATTCTGGGATTCTTCCAGAAATTCCTCGTAGGTTTTCAACAGGATTTCAGGAATTTCTCGTGGGATTTCTCCAGCAAATCATCTAGGGATTCTTTCATGGATTTCTTATAGGATTTCTACTGAGATTCCACCAGGGAAATCTTCCAGGAATTCCTACTTAGTTTCCTTCAGAAATTTTCTAGGCCTATTCCTCCTGGGATTCTTCCAGTAATTCTTCCTGGGATTCACTAAGTATTCCTCCTGGGATCCCTGGGATTCCTCCATGAACTCCTTCAAGAATTCTTACTAAATTTTATATGGGATTACTCAAGAATTCTTACTAAATTTTATGTGGGATTACTTCACGAATTATCCCTGAGATTTCTTCGGGAATTCCTCCGGGAATTCCTACTGGGATTCTTCAAGAAAATCCACCAGGGATTCCTCCTGGAATTCTTCTTAAGATTCTTTTAACAAATCCTCCTGACGAGATTCCTCAAGGAATTCCTTCTGAACTTCCTTCAGGAATTCGTCATAGAATTTGTCCAGGAATTCCTCCAAGGATTTCTCCCGAGATTTCTCCAGGAATTCCTCCTAGGATTTCTCAAGGAATTCCTCCTGAGATTCCTCCAAGAACTGCTCCTGATATTCCTTCAGGAACTCCACCCGAGATTCCTCATGTAATTCCTTCAGAGATTCCTACAGAAATTTCTCCCGGTGTTTCTCGAGAAATTCCTCCTGGAATTCCTCCACGAATACCTCCAAGGATTTCTCCCGGGATTCCTCAATGGATTTCTCCCGGGATTCTTCCAGGAATTCCTTCTGGAATTTCTCTAGGAATTCCTTCAGGAATTCTTGCTGGGATTCTTCCAAGAATTCCTCCTAGAATGCCTTCAGGAATTCCTTCAGGGCTCCATGAAATCCTCTCTTTCTCGTGAGAAGCGTGACCTCAGACCTTAACTTCTTTTCTCGAGCAGCCTAGATGCTGTGTAGTGTCGCCTACGGATCGCCCTTTTTCAGTGGTAGAGTTGACTAGTCAGGTGACCCCTAATTCATGCTGTTATGTGGCTATATGCTTACCGTGCCAAGGTATGATTGGGTTAAGGAGGGGTCTACCTAGCCGCTAACGGAGCCTTTGGAGTACTACGGCGCCCTCCACTGTACTACGCCCTCCTGTCCTCTCCTCTTCTTGGCGTACTGTCCCTACTAGGACAAAACCTGCTACTTTTTTTTTCAAATTTAGTTTTATTTGTCAGATTCTGTTTTAATTATAATTTTATCATTTGCGAGTCTTATCTATTAACAAATAATGTTTAGTTTAAAATTCAGAGCTCCTACATCAATTCTATTGTTACTACACAGCTTTGTGTTCTATGAGCACTTTCACAGTTGCCAACTTACAGAGAACTTCCTCTGCCAATGACCATTTTGCATGTGTACAGGGGATACTCAAAATAACTGGGACAGGTAAAATTTTCACTTTTCAAAAAATGTTCAACTCGCTGTAACTTTTCGAAAAGGGCATCAAATATTCTCAAATTTTTACTGTTAGTTCATCAACTAGTTGTGTATCAGTGGTTCGAATTTGGAAAACATCGGGCCATTCTACACGAAGTTATGAAGATTCTAGAAAAAGGTATAATTATTCGATAGCCAACTTTAAGCTGTTATATTTCCGGATTCAATGAACCGAATGCAATGAAATTTTGATCATTTATGGCTAATATAATGAACTTTGAAAAACAGTTTACTTAATTTGAAATTATTAATAAGAAAAAAAGTTATGGCGATTTTATTTATTCTACTGCGCTAACCGGAGCAATGGTGCAGCTGACCTTGTGTTTGTCCGAGATAATCAACTCGAGACTTAATAAGGGTGGATTTATGAGTACGTTGTTTATTAGCTTTAATTATTTCCCATATGGTTATCCGTTTTACACGGCGTACTCTGTGTATTTTTACCGCTGGCGTTCTTCAATCGATGCCGATATGGTTTTATCGCTATTGATGTATTTTCCAGTGATTGTAAAGAGTTCGATCTTGCCTAGTTTGGGTAGTGACAACAGTTAGGTTAGTTCAGATCAATCTTCAGCATAAAACAACAGCAACGATCAATCTTTGCAGACTTCTGCAAAATGGTATAGCCTAAGTAAATTTAGTCCTAGAACCTCACTTTCTTAAGGGGAATTTCTATCTAGGAATCCTTGTGAACCCGGTGTTTGTTACTTTCAGTAAAAATTAAATGGCAAACTCGCGTGTCATATCTCTAGTATGTGTGCTTGTCAACAACGCAACCATTGCTACACTCGTCTCTAAACTGTCACAATTGATGTATTTGTCGGAAACCTCAACAGGAAATACGTCTATTACTCATTCAAAGAGCAAATTTGCGGTATACCAGACCGTATAGTCAATTATGATTTTCAAATAACTCATCGTACATATGAGTAAATTATTGGTTATATTGGGGGAAAAAACCACAGATCACTGGTACGTCTATTGTTTGGTTTATTTACCGCATGATGAACCATCCCTTACGGATGCTTTCAAACAAGACATCGCATGCTGCAGCTCGAAAGGCCTTCCGCCAATTGTTGGTAGTGATGCCAATGCTCACCATGTCATCTGGGGCGGCTCAGACATTAACTTGTAGTACAGATCGTGGATTACTTAATATACGAACCGCCATTCGTTCAAAAGCAATGCTTTCTTAGATATCGAGGGTCAAAGGTAAACAAGTCTTTTAATGCCATATTGGAACCCGCATGGAGTCATGGCATATCTCCAATGATTACCAATTGGACTCACCAAATGCTCAAAAACCGACATGCAATCTCGACATTACGTCAAGCAGTGATTCGGAAATTAAGTGTTTGTGGATGCCTCCAAGGGGGAGTCTTGTCATCTCTTTTGTAAAATGTTGTAGCAGATACGCTAGTTAGGCAACTCAATAATATGTATAGGCTCTCCTACTTATAGTTATACCGACGATTAGTTGGTATGTGCATCAGCACAGCACCCTTTTCGACCTGATGCGAAATGCTCTTCAGGTAGTTGAGGGTTGGTGTCGCCAATCCGGTAAATCTCAGTCAATCCGAGTAAAACAGTTATCGTGCTTTTCATGAAAAGGTGAAACCGTAATGCCCTTCGGCTTTTGCGTCTTTTTGATGTTGAAATCGATAGGACGGAGCAGGTGAAGTATGTTGGAGTTATTCTTGATTCCAAGCTTTCTCGGACAACCCATATTGAGTTAAGAGTCGAGAAAACTTGTTTTTCGGGCCATACCGGCTAGGCAAACCTTTGGTAAAACTTGAGATCAAAAACCCAAGTATCCCAGGTGGATTTACATAAATGTTCGATGAATATTGAATGCAGGATGTATTGTATTTAAAGAGGAAACTCCTGTGAACCGCAGATCAGCACAAACCTCGTTGTTTCCACTTTTGAAGAATTTCAACAAAGTCGTCCTTGCTCCAAGTGATCATACAAGTGCTTGTAATTTTCCATATAGGACATTTTCCACGATATTCCCTTCTAGGGAAGAGTGGGACATCAGGTTGTCTGGAAAAAAGTATTTCAGGCGGTATCGTATGTTACACTGATAGCTTCCTTCACGAAGGTCGAGCAAAGTTGTTGGTGTCTACTCTCGCAAGCTTATGCTACATCAGTCTTACTTGATAGAGACTGCTCCGTTTTTTTTCAGTTCTTGCGGAGTGTGCGAAGCGCAATCATAGCTCGGTGACTTTTCAACTTTTTGCATATCTTTTACCGTTAGTTCATCTGAGCAATCGATCCTATTAAAGTTATCGCGAATTACAATGCAATTGGATTACACCACAATTTGTAATTTACAACACCACAGGGAACTGCTCCCCTGGCGAAGCCAAACTTGACTCTGTCTGACCTGGCAGTCAGCTCAGCACAAACCAGTTCATCACCCAACTGGTCTCGGTTTCGCGCCTGTCCCTCGGTTTGTGGAAAACGAAACCGAATTAAATTTTCGGGAAACGCAAACACTCCCCCACCAGACCCGGTCTGGGGGTCGTCAACATTTGGTGGTGTCGCGTCACTCTCCCAAGAGGGGAGCATAGTTTTAATTCGATTTGCTCTGTGTCTCGGGTTGCCGGTTAGCCGGTTTGCCGCCTGCATCGTCAAAGTTAATCAGCGAAAATATGCGAACGCAGGAGGATGGAAAACGACAAACCGACAAGGCATGAACTTGACACGTCCGGGGAAAATTTGGTTAGGCTTTAGCATATCGGGACGCTAAGTGGATCGAAATGCTTTAGGCAGAAAAGCGATTCGATTTCGAAGAAAAAAGGCAATAAATTAGAAATTTCCACTCGAAAATTTAAGATAGAAAGCAGAAGTTCAAGGTTTGATTGATACCTAGATGACCTGAGCTGGCGAAATGAAATTTGAAATTCAACTCAACCTTACGCCTGGCATCCACGCACCAACGTGAACCCTCTGCCACGGTCACTGCCATGTACAGCCTATAAAATTGGAATCCCTTTTAACACGGGACAACTATGCTGCACACGGCAGGTCATTACTCAAACACTTCAACATCCTCGTATGAACATTGCTGAATTCCCTTCGACATCGGCGCCTATCGGATGTTGCCCCATTCAACCGAGCTAAGCTAAACAGCACTTCAGTTAAACTCGACGCCCCATCAAATTCGCATTTCTGAGAAGCCATTACATGACACGAAAAACTTTTACGTGCCCGGATGGAAAAGCACCATACTGGACGTTGTTAACTCAACGAAAAAAGGCGCGATTCGTCGTCGTCTTCTCTTGCGATCCAATACCAAAAGTATAGAAAAAAAATCGTACTTTCTGCTAAAGGAAACAAATTTCCCAGAAGTTATTGCCATGTTGGATACGTGAATGACGTTCATTTCTGTTTGGCGATTCGAGGAAAATCCCTCCATGGTGGTAACGGTGAAGCGAGAGAAGTTTTGCCTACAAAATTCGTTCAAATAGAACCGCGTACTTGCACGAACCGAACCTGAACAACAACGGATCAACTTCTCATCAAGCTCATAGCTGCGTGACAACGCATTTCCACTTTGCTTGAAGGATGTGTTGCTTCGTGCTAAGGCGCACATGTCATTCCGTTATCTAGGAGTTCCACGAATGACAACTTGGCAACTTATGCTTCTTGTGTAGCAGGCCGTCCATCATGTTGGGAAATGTTTAACGTGTTTCGAGAGGACGGGCTTCAACAGGATTTCCTTGCTAAGCCGTTGGGTGTCTGAATTCAATCAAAAATTAGCCTTACTCAGCAAACAACGGATGAATGTTTGCACGAGAATCTCAAAAAAAAATCTTGTGATAGAACATGAACACATACGATATCAAACGGAAGTGGGTAAATCATAATATTACTATTTGTGGTGTTGTTGCTACTGTCAAGTCCCAGAGTGGTAAAATTCCGGAAGGGTTTTTCCGCAGTTACCGAATCCCAACCGTTAACTGCTGTGAGCGAAAACTCAATTCGCTCGATAACCATTGTTCGACAGAACAACACTGGGCGACAAATCGGCAATAATTGAGTCCCTGAGGAAGGTCCCAAATGTAACCGAAACGTCGGACATGAATAAATAGCTGTATTTGAATGTTGTCTAGCCTGGAAAAGCCATTTCAAAGTCAAATTCTATCGCAGTCGAATCCGAAAAGTTATTTCATATATGGAACAGCATTATCATTATAAATTGTGAAAGGGTATCAGGCCATTCGGGCTAAGGTTATTAGGCCAAAGGTCATTTGGCCGAATGGTCATTAGGTCGAATAGTCGTCGAGTCAAGTCGAGTTCACTGTACTTCTGTTCATGTTTCTGTTTTTTTTTTTAATTTATAATTATGTTTTCCCTCTTCTTAACATAAATTGCTCAGAATATTTTCATTGCTACTGTAATGCCTGGCATTTACAAGTAATTCTGTCTATTTTTCCTTCTCTCCATTTATACTGTTATGATAATTATAGAATACGCAAAACAAGAAAAGCTACCAAAATTTGAGATATGCCTTTTCTACCAATTAATGTATTGAAAACGTACAGAAAATGTGTTAAATCATAATCTCTTCGTTGTATTAAGATGCGCTACACGGTTCCACAGGTTCCATACCACTACACACAAACACCGCTATTCAAAGCCGAGAAGTTGAACCGGGTTGCGTCTAAAAATAACTTTCGCTTCGCTGCTGAGCTTCGCGTCCTATTGTCTACTAGGAATTTTCCACTTGCAAACAGCACACTGCCGGATGCGGGCTTTCCAGTGCACAATGGGTCTAGAGTCGGATTTACGAAGACAAAAATGTTTCTGCCAAATTCCGTCATATATTTTTTGCATTATTTTGAAATGAGTACGGTCACCCTAGTGTGGCTTATCCAAATATCTGCTGATTAATTATTCTCTATACAATTTCAAAATGTTCGACAAAGTTGTAGAAAATTTGTAAAAAAACATTCAAATGATTAGAATTTTTCGAAAAGTTTTCAATAAATTTCAATTTCTTTTCCCTTGCAACATATTTTAGTCGAGTCCAATACATTAGTCATAAACTTTCAAAATTTAATTTAGTTCGTTTCGCTTAATCCTAAGGTACAATAATTTGATAAACGAAAGTCAAATAATAAGTATTCTACTAGAAGGGCTCTAATTTTGTGTAGAGTTAATCAATCAAGCCCAAATTTGTACTAATTATATGTAACTCGTTGTGGAACAAGTAATCAAAATTTGAATAGTTTTAGTGGACTTCATAAAAGGTTACAACTTGCCAAAAATGTTTTAGGCAATTTATAAAACTCAGCTACTTTTGTATATACCACTAAGCGGCACTAGAGGTCAAGCAAATTTTAAATTTCATATAACTCAGAACTCTGGTCACTTACAAAGTAGGTGTCTTCGACAATGTTCTTTGGTAGTTTCAAAATTTCGCCACTAGGAAGCACTAGTTACACATTTGCAAAATTATGCAAATGAATGATTTTTTTTCGTGAAGTAATCAAAAAGCTGTAATTTTGTTTTCTTTGAACGTATTTAAGTCAAGTCAACGGTTTTTCAAGGAGTTCCCAAGTAACCAGTAAGCATTTAAAATAGCATTCCTGCAGCATTATAGTTGCCCTTATGACAAGGCATTTAATGCTAATTGGCCGTATATACACCTATAGTGCTATCCAACAGCAGGTTTTGGCAAAATAACGGGCTGTCTGAGTGCAACACCTTCAGGAACGTCCTATCAAAATGTCAAAGAAGCGTAACACCTCGTCGAACAAAACAAAACAAAAATAGATTTACGCCAGCTTCTCGCTCTCTCGACGATCTCGCTTCTTCTACACTCCAGCTGATTTATGTGGTACTTTTTTGCTTGTTTTAGTGTTATCGGGGTTTGAACTTACGGTCCGGTGATTATTCATTTATGTGTTCTGTTCAAACTGCTGCTCCACGCTCCAGGATACGCCACAGTTTGTCCGATGATGTGCGCTAATTTTATCGCCAATATAAAGAATGGTTAGAAAACAGCTTCAGCTCCGACACCCAAAACATGTTTTCAAAGAGGCATTTCACAGCGTGTAAAGCGTTTTCATTCCCTCTTCCATCAATAACATATGATTCCCTCTTTCGATGATCATAATCTTATAATCCGCCGAAGATACACCTATTTAGTACACATTTTTCGACACCATTAGGTGTGGTAATTTCTCGATGGCAATGTTCCCAATCCAAACCAGCTGCATCAATGTTTGGTTCAGAGCTTTTGGATGAATAAGGGAAAAACGAATAAGCAACTCAGATGTCCAAAATTGTCAACAGAGGTATATATTCTGTAAGAAAGAGACAGCATGAGCTATCAAATGCATAACATATCTCCCATACTCTTTGCTCTTAGCATTTGTAGAGCAGTTGAAAAGCATTCTGATTGCTTCCGAACGAAAACACCTCAAGCAGTTGAAATGCTAATTAACAGCTGAAAGCTTTTGAATAGCACAGCTTATGCTGATTCAAGGCAGCTATACATTCGAACTGCTTATGTAGGGCAGCAAGCAGTTCAAATGCTTAATACGGTCTGCTGTACGGCTTATTCAAATGCTTAGTGGTTACCTGGGTTATGTATGAGTCATAAATGTGCAAAATTTCATTTCATTCGATTAGCTTAATCATGACATATAGCAGAACACTCAAATATGAAACATTTTACTAGAGTCGCTCTAACTTCATGTAAAACTATCCAATCGAGCTCGAATTTGTATCATTTATAGCTAATTAGTTGTGCAATTAGCAGATAAAATTTGAGAATTTTCCCTACACTTTATGAAAAGTTACAGCTTGCTGAATATTTTCGAGATAATAAGTAAACGTTGCATGCTTCTACTAATTTGCAACTAGTGCCGTCTACTGGCAGAATCTTGAACTAAACAGCTAATCAACTGAAAGGCCTTAATAAACCAAACAACATTGCCGAAGAAATCAACTTTCTAAGTGATCAGAGTCTTGAGATATATGGAATAGAAAAATTGATTTATCGTCAGCGCTACCTAGTGGTGCAATTTTGAATCAAACGGCCATCACCAGTAAGACCTTGGCTGACCTAACAACTTTGCCAAATACATCGAATATTTAAGTGATCATGGTGCTAAGATATACGGTATGGAAATTACGCAAGTGCTACGTCTTGCTATCTGTGATATCTGTCATGCCAGAGACAAACAGACGTAACACTGATGAAATGTTTATACCAAATATCTCATGATCCTAATTACTTTGAGAGTTGGTATCTTCGGCAATATTATTTGGCTGGTTAAGAACTAACAAAAGATGGGCCGTTTGATTCAAAATTCCACCACTAGGCGGCGCTAGTGAGCAAACAAATTTTATATTCCATATATCTCAGGACTCTGAACACTTAGAAAGTCGATGTCTTCGGTGATGTGGTTAGGTTGGTTAAGACACTCAGTTGATTAGCTGATTGGTTCAAGGTTCTGCCAGTAGATGGCGCTAGTTGCAAATTAATTGAAGCATGCAACTTTTATTTAATATTTGGAATACATTCAGCAAGCTGTAACTTTTTCTAAACTACACCAAATATTTTAAAATTTTACCTGCCATTTGCACAACTAGTTAGCTATAAACGGTACAAATTTGGGCTCGATTGCATAACTTTACATGAAGTTGGAGCAACTCTAGTAAAGTAATTCATATTTGAGTGTTCCTCGCAAAATTCCTATATCTCTGGATTAAGTGAACCGAATGAAATGAGATGTCGCACATTTATGACTAATACATAGCTCTTTGAAAAACCTTTGACTTGAGTAAGACACGTTCAAAGAAAACAAATTTACAGCTTTTTGATTGCTTCACGAAAAAAAAACAATCATTTGAATGATTTTGCAAATGTGTAACTAGCGCCGTCTAATGACGAAATTTCAAATCAAGTGGACCATTAACTGTATGCCTTTGACTAACTGAATAACATTGTCGAAGACACCAACTTTCTAAGTGGTGAGAGTACTGAGATATATGAAATTTAAAATTTGCTTGACCTCTGGAATTTCCAATTAAACGATCCATCATCATCCATCATGAAATCGTAAATAAAATCAGGGTTCCTGATTTCCACTTTTTATCTTCTTCTACATTCGAAGACAGTCAGCAGCGAACGGTTGTCGCTTTAGTTCGTGTGTATGCTTGTCAGCGACGACAGCAAACTCCGGCGAACGGTGGGAAGCCACACTTGGAAATTACTCATTCGTCCACATTCGCATCGCAAGCGAATACGATTCGTGAGTGATGCGATTGATATTGTGCATACGAATTTTTGATGTTTTCGAATTATTTTCTTTGCTAATCTAGCATTTCAGCAACAATACAGTAAAAATGTATGCATTACATGCAAAAATTCTCTTCTACTTATGATAATAGCCAAGTCGATCGCTCACCAGCATTCTTCACCATTCGCCATTCATTCATTCGCGTGCGATCCAGACTGCGACGAATGGCAACGAATATTCATGTCAAGCAGCTGGCTCATCGCTTCCCACTGGTGATGGGGTTGCGTGTTTGATCACGACGATCCGTTTGCTGCTTCTTTCTCGATTCGCTTCAGCAAAGAGTAGTGAATATGAATGGAGTGAGGCGAATATACCGATCCTTGAATAAAATTATTAGAAAGCACAGTTTTGAACCAGATAAACCACCTTAACATAACAATAATGGGGAATAGGGTCAACAATTAAAAAGAAACTTTCTAAAACACAATATGTGTCTAAAAACTTAAAGTTTAAGCTTAGACAATTTTGTCTTCGTAAATACGTCTCTGGACCCATTGTGCAGTGTGGCGGCTGTATTACTTCCATCACCAACCCACGTTTGCGTTCATAATGATGGCTTTCAGCCTCTCATCTATCCATGTGCAGTTGTAGCCGTGCTGGTTAGAGCGCAGGGTACTGTGTATCACCATGATAGTACGCCGGTTCGATTCCCGCCGTTTCTTTTTAAACATGTTTTGGTAATTGATGTCGCCGCTGCTGCCATGACCAGTCCAAAAATAGAACAAATAATGAGAAACCAGTGCGACAGAGCTCACGCAGACATGCAAAATTTTCCTTTTCCAGATTCTAGGAAGCCAATACAATTTTTGGTTTACTGTCACCTACCAATTTTTGTATTTGCAAAGCCTTAATACAATATTTGTATATGTTTCATACCGCATTGTATTAGAATCTGCCATTCTCTGGTTGCGTGAAGTTAAATCTACTGATATTTTACCCAATAATTTTTCCTTCTTTCAATCCGTATCGGACTGAGTGAAATTTTAAACTTTGTGATCAATCCACCTAAAAGTGCGATATAAATAAACTTTTTTCGTAAATGAAGATAGAGTATTGGTGTCTTCCGCAAAACATGTTTTGTTAGAATGTTTTCCGAGCAAACTATGTGAATTAAAATTCAACCATCGCGCAACAATAATGACAATGTCGCAACCTGCATTTGTTGCGACAAACCACCCAATGCGACATAAGTTTGTCCCAACTTGAACAGAATAGGACACAGATCGTGTATCACGAGTTTAGAGATTTTTAAGCCTTGCATTGTGATTTTCGAGCGGTAACTTCGAATCGGTAAACACTGCGACGCTACTGAAGATATATCATCAAGAAGTTTCGATGTTGGGTTGGTAATAACACAGCGTAACAAAAATTAACTTTTGGTCTGTCTCAAGAGCAAACTTATGTGTCTCTGATAGATTTTGGGCCGCTGAATCCGAATCCGGGCTCAGATTTGCTCCAACACGTCACAATTTTGAGCTATACCTCAATTTATAGGGCAAAATATGCGATTTTGGGCTTTTTTGACTGCAAGTTATTAGCATGGAAATATTTTTTTAATCAATCAAAAGGTTAATTGGTCAATTAACATCTAAATTAACGACACATGCTAAGTATTTCGTTTTACCAAATCGAATTTGATAGTTTTAAGCGATTTATGTTAGGTACGATATTTCCCATACAAGTCACCCTCCAAAAGTTGCATGCAAGTTTTCATACTTACATAAAATGCTTAAATCTATCAAATTTGATTAGGTAAAACGAAATATTTTGCATGAGTCGTTAATTTAGATGTTAATTGACCAATTAACCTTTTGATTGCTTAAAAACAATATTTCCATGCTTAATGGCTTGCAGTCAAAAAAGCCCAAAATCGCATATTTTGCCCTATAAATTGAGGTATAGCTCAAAATTGTGACGTGTTGGAGCAAATCTGAGCCCGGATTCGGATTCAGCGGCCCAAAATCCTTCGGAGACACATAAGTTTGCTCTTGAGACAAAAAAATGTTGCGCTGTGTAATTGATAAGTACAGGGGATAGACAAAATGATCGGGACAGGCAAAATATTCACATTCCAAAAAATGTTCAACTACCTGTAACTTTTCGAAAAGTGCATCAAATATTCTCAAATTTTTACTATAAGTTTTTTCAACTAGTTGTGTATTAGTGGACAAAATTTGGAAAAGATCGGACAATTCTTCACGAAGTTATAAAGGTATTTGAAAAAGATAAAATTATCCGATAGCCAACTCTGAGCTGTTATATCTCCGGATTCAATGAACCGATTGCAATGAAATTTTGACCATTCATGACTTATATAATGAACTCTAGAAAACATTTAACTTAACTTGAAATTTTTAACAAGCGAAAAAGTTATAGCGATTATATTTTTTTCACGACTTTTTAGTAAATTGGTCTATTTTTAATATGCATCCCATTACTTTTTCAATTAATTGGCGGCTATGTTGTTACTTTCCTTCAAAACGCATTTATATATAAGTCAATTAGAGGGAAACTAAATGAACTATAATTTGCATCTTGAATTTTGAAACGATGTTGATGTTTTGGATAATTTGGTGTTTTTTTAGAAAAATAATCTAATCGTTATTACTTTCTTCCATGTTAAGAATATTAAGTTAAGTCAATGGTTTTTCATAGCTCATTATATAAGTCATAAATGGACAAAATTTCATTGCATTCGGTTCATTGAATCCGGAGATATAACAGCTCAAAGTTGGCTATCGAATAATTTTACCTTTTTCAAAAATCTTTATAACTTCGTGAAGAATTGTCCGATCTTTTCCAAATTTTGTCCACTGATACACAACTAGTTGAGGAACTTATAGTTAAAATTTGAAAATATTTGATGCACTTTTCGAAAAGTTACAGCCAATTGAACATTTTTTGAAAAGTGAAAATTTTGCCTGTCCCGATCATTTTGTCTATCCCCTGTATCTATTTGTTAGAAGTAAGTCACAGTGACTTTTGTGCAACAAAAAGCTGCGCCGTCGTGACTCTTCGGTGACAAGTGTGTTACTTGGGTACACCGCTTCTGACGTTAAAGCCTCTTTCCTTCACGGAGGCGGGTGAGAAGAGAATAAAAATTCTCTCGTCGCTCACATCGTGGCGACGGCGAGGTTCAATAACAACATTTTCCCTGTCATTGGCACTCAAAAGAGAAAATTCACCACGCTTGCTTATGGGCCAGTCGCATTCATGCGGCCGTTGTTGACATGAAGCATCCATCAGCGCAGAGCGTGTGTTGATGATGGTGGAGTCATTACGTCCACAAAGTAGTTGAGTTTTTCTGTGTTCACTTTCAAGTATCTCACAGCGGAGCTGAAAATGAATGCCTAAAACATTCAGTTCAGCAAAATGTCATTCAATTGAATGTGATTTTTTCAACCCTGTCAACATGTCTTGGAGGGTATTTTTTTCCAATTCGCGATTTTGTGAATTTTGGTTAATGATTTTTCTATTTTTTATTTTTGAACATCCCTACACTTTTATGTTTTTTTTTTCTGAAAGCCTATTTGGGATACCAGTTTTTTAAGACGAAAACTTTTTGAGATTTTATGATCATTGTGGAAGTATTTTTATTTTAATTTTTTTTCATGGAAAATTTAATTTTCCGTGTAATATTAGGGAAAATCATTTTAGAGTGTATTCAACTCTCCTGTCTTACTTTTATGGAATGATTGGGGAAAAATTTAAAATATATTGATTGTTGCGATTCAATACAAAAGAAACAATGACATCTGAAATGGTCACCTTTCATCAAACATAAATTTTTCAATGATTTTCAAAAGATGTTAATTCGCTTTTAAAGACACCAAAAACCATTTTGAGATATACACAAAACAGTACTAAATATTAGCCAAAAATATATAAGTTTTGATTGCCCAGGAAAGAAAAAAAAAACAAAAATGATCAAACTATACCCCGTCTAAAGGCGGGGTTGGGTATTAGAGCGTTAAAATAGTTTTTTTTTTTTTCATTATAACATTTTCTATGCATTTTTGGGAATTTTAGTGTGTTCTACAAAGTTGTTCCTTGTGATGAAATACACTTTCTTCTGCTTTTTTCTTATTGGAATAAGGAGTAAGAGGGCCTGCATTTCAACTTGAGAAATCCCAAAACGGTTTCCTGATAGAGTCCTTGGAGGAAACGCTGAAAGAATCACGGGAGGAATTTCGGAAAAATTCTTGGGGAAGGTTCATTTATTACGTCCATCGTTTTTCGGGAATTCTAGACCCCCCGTTCCCTCTCTGTCACGCTATTTCCCTATACCTTATACACGTACTGTCACACTTTCCTAGACCCCCTCTCCCCCAAATGTTGGACGTAATTTTTGAACGTTCCCTTGGAGTAATACTAGGACTTCTCCAGAAATTATTGCTGGAATTTCTCGTGCAACTGCAGCCCAGATTCCTTCTGAGACTCCTCCAGATATTTCTTCCAAATTTCCTGTTGTGATTCCTGCAGGGATTTCTAACGAGGATTCCTCCAGAAATTTTTCTTAGAATTTACACAGTAATTCCAGCTAGAAATCCACTTGATAATTCTGGTAGGGATTGCTCCAGGAATGCACCAGTACGTATCGATGGGATTCCTCGGGCAATTCCTTTTGGAAATCCTCCTGGGGGTGCAGCGGATTTGGTGTGATGGTTAGAACACTTGACTATTACGCCGAGGACCCCCAAACTCGCAAAATCTGGACGAACATTTGAAAAGGGCCTATCTGCTTTTTGTAAACAAACATGTTTCTGTCTCTGCAGGGCCCATCTGCATCCACCCACGTACATCAACACCCTTAAGAGATAGCTTGAAAAACACTCTTTCTGATAAGGGTGTTGATGTGCGTGGGTGGATGCAGATAGACCCTACAGAGACAAAAACATGTTTGTTTACGCAAAGCAGATAGGCCCTTTTCAAATGTTCGTCTAGAAATGTGAGTTCTTCCTTCGGAAGGGAAGTAAAGCGTGGGTCCCGAGATGAACTAGCCTAGGGCTAAAAATCTCGTTAATACAGATAAAAAAAATCCTCCAGGAATACTTGAAGGACTCTTAAGAGCAATTAATTAAGAAATTGCAGCTGCAATCGTTTGAGAAATCTCAGCAATAACTCCTGTAGGAATATCTGTTCAACTTATTGGACGCAGTGGCTTAATTTCCCCGACAGAGGAGGAAAAAAAATCTGAAGGAATCCTAGAAATTCCAATAGAGAGAAATCCGGAACAATCACGAGAGGAATTTCTGTAGCAATACCTGGAAGAATCACAGGAAGAATTTGTATAGGGATACTAGGAGAATCCTCAAGAGCAATCTCAGCAGAAAAAAAAAAAACCCACCAGGCATTTGTGGAGGAATTCCAAGAGGATTTTTCCAAAGACTTCTCCATGGATTTCTCCTAGAGCTCCTCTTTGCATTTCTCCGCGTAATCCTCTAGGAATTCCCTCTGTGATTTCTACAGAGGGTTTTCAAAAGATTCCTCCATAAATTCCTCTTGGAAATTCCCGAAGAATGCCTGCTGGGTTTCCTCCAAAAATTCCTCATGTAGGACCTCAAGAGACTTTCCCAAAGATTCCTGCAGGAATTCCTCTTGTCTTCTTCTTTATGGCTTTACGTCCCCACTGGGACTTGGCCTGCCTCGCTTCAACTTAGTGTTCTTTGAGCACTTCCACAGTTATTAACTGAAGGGCTTTCTTTGCCTGCCATTGCATGAATTTGTACATTGTGAGGCAAGAACAATGATACACTATGCCGAGGGAGTCGAGTGGAACGGGAATCGAACCCGCCGTCTCCGGATTGGCGATCCATAGCCTTAACCACTAGGCTAACTGGAGACCCCCCTCTTGTATATGTATATTACCTCTGGGATTACCTCTAGAAAGTCTTGCTGGGATTCCTCCAACTTTTCCTGATGGGATCCATTCTGCAATCCCTGCTGTAACTTTTCTATGCATTCTCCCAGAAATTCTCCCACAGATTTTTATTTTTAATTCCTTTGAGAATTTCTGTTGAAATTGCTCCTGGAATGCTCTTGGTATTTCTCTAAGCATTCGTGGTGGGAATCCTCCAAGAAGTCTTGCTGAGATTCTTCAACCAATTTCTGCTAGAAATCCTCCAGTAATTCCTGGAGGACTCCTAGGGGAAATCACTGCAGAACTATCATCTGAAAATACTTGTGAAATTTCAGCAAAAATGCTTGGAGAAATTTTGACAGAAGTTCATGAAGGAATCCCAGCAAGAATTTCAGGAGGTATTCCGAGAGGAATTGCTAGAGGAATTCTTGTAGAATCCCATAAAGAAAAGATCGCAGCAGTTTCCGGAGGAATCCTTCGAGAAATTCATGGAGGAATTCCAGCAAAAAATTCTGCCAGAATCCCATTAGGCATTCCTCGAGGAATTTTAGGAGGATTTCTCAAAAGATTTCTTCAGCAATTTATCTTGAAATTCCTCTAGGGATGCCTGCTGGGGTTGCTCCGGAAATTCCTCCTAGGATTCCTCAAGGGAGTCCTCTTGTAGTTCTTCCAGAAATTCACGGAGGATTCCCTGCATGTATTGCGTGGGAAACCAAGAAATATCCAACTAGAAATTCACAATACGCGCGACGTGAGACGAGACATAACACTTATAGTTCTTACTATCGTCAAGATATTAAAATTTTCCTTTCGTCGACCGGTTTCGGGCTCGATGTCGCCCATCAACAGGACATTGTACAAGTAGGGTGACAATGGGTATTATCGGCAGGTTTGTTCTCTTCGTCATGGGGGGTTTTTGTGGACCGAATTGCAAATTTTGGCATATAACTCAGCTTGGTTGGGAAGGATTTGAGGCCAACTCCAAGACCTACAGGTTTCAAAAAACCCCCCATGACGAAGAGAACAAAACTGCCGAGAATACGTAAGTTCCCCTATATAAAAAAAATAACCTATCTAGTAGAATATGCTATTCTCCACTCACCATTTGATTAACTTTTCCATCGTCTTTTTGGCGTTTAATCAAGGGTTTTCCTGCAAAAAGAAAACGGGTGCACAGTTGTTTTCCGACCAAGCCGGTGCGGTGCGGTTGATGAAATGTTTCTCCAACAAAGCAATGGATCGAAACCATCTGCAAGATGTGGAAAACAGTTTATCTTCTGCGAAATGTCCGTTGCTGCGTTGATGAAGAAAGCTGTAGTAGTTGTTTCCCGCATGTAACAACAACTGTATCGTGTTTTGGTTGTGTCCATGTCAATCAAGCTCAGGACCCGTCGGATGAACCCAAGTTGAGCGGCTCAGCTGCCGTGGAATGGAGTGAAATTTCCCACTTCCCACATTGTTGCTTCCATAAGAGTTGACATTGAACTAAACTGGGGACTGGTAGACCCGTAGACTTCTTGGAAGACCCGGAATAGTACTGGCGAGGTTTTACCTGCTGTGATGCATCAAAATTCAATTAACCGAACGGGGGTTTTTCTGGTGGGTGTCAAGTCAGGCCGGCCAGTTTGCCGGCGGCAATGGCGAGACGAGAGGGTTTCACCGGAATTGATTAGGGCCGGGTCGAACCGACGAAGGACACCGACCACTGATCGGTCCTGCTGTGAGGGCGTTGGATTCGTTTCCGATTGGCACGTGTATCGGAAAGCAATTCTGGTAGTAAATTTATTGGATTGGAAAATGATAATTTTGTATCTCGATAGGTTTACTACAGTGGCGTAGCAAGGGGGGGTGCGGAGGGTGTGGTCAGCACCGGGCCCCCGAATTCCCGGGCCTCCAAATCAGGGAAGGTTTTTAACACTAGTTTGACTAAAGATCTTTAAATAGCGAAATTTTCCTATAAGTACAAGTTCAATACTTCGCAGATCTGTTGTTAGCAACCAAAATTAAATTTTACGATATTCAGTACCGATATGGAAGTAAAGTTCATGATGAAAACGTCCCTGATGTCTTGACCATAGGACCAAACATAGCTGTTGACTTAGCTTAACCCGTTAACGCCCAAGGTGTCTCACAATTTAAATCTTTAAATAAATTTGTTATCAAAGGTCAAGTTCCAATAAAATAAGCATGATTTGACGAAAAAAATGGAAGTCTATGGAGTAGTTCCCAAAAACATCTTCAATGTAGGTCCTCAACATCTGATAATTTTCTCAAGTTCTATTTCAGCACAACTTCTACGCTATCGTTATATTCTGATCCGTATAGATATAGTACAGCTCTAAACAAGAGAGAGATGATAACCACTCAAAAAGAATAGAAAAAGGACTTAAAAATTGGTGGCAGAAATCTTACCCGATAAACGCCTCAAAGTATGCATGGTCCTTGTAATTTCCTGTAGTTTTAACTGCAGTGTTCAACATTTCTTAAATTTAAATTTCAAAAAAAATCAAATAAAGAGTGTTCACTCTGCGTAGCATAACCAAACGTGAAAATACTGTAGAAATTAGATTTTACACAGATAATGATTTCTGATGAAGTAACTGAATTTTTCATTTAGTACCCCACAAACTCTCTTTACGTACTAACCATACGTAAAATTTTAAGAAAAATGGCATGGTTTAAATGTAATTGCATGTGTTTCTTATAATTCCACTAATGATCTGCATCCTTTGACAGATACGTATTTCAACCTTAACTGTTAAGTCGTCGTTAGTGTCTCGTACTTACAGGTATTCCACTAGCACGCCCAGGTTCATCATTATTCCATGTTTTGATATAAAATTTCGACCAGATATACTCTACACGGCTTTTCCACTTATGTTTGTACTACTCCATGATTTTTTCTTCGTAAACAATATGTGGGTTTTATGGTGTTATTCTGGGCACTATCAAAGTTACATCAAAAGATAATGTGACTTTCAGCTACATGAAAAATGATAAACCACCCAAAAATTAAATTTTATTCGATCTAACAATTGCAATTATGAACTTCGTACAAAAGGCTGAAATGCATAAGACTGAAATTACAAAAGGCTGAAATAATAATTTGTCTATTTTTCAAACGCCATCAATTCAAAAGAAGCCGTTCTCAAGATCAACCCAAACTACCCAGTTCATGCTTTATTGATGAGCAACATAAATAAAGACAATGTATCTCAAAAGAGAAACCTATATTCAACCCGTTAACGCCTAAGATGTCTTACAATTGTAATTTTCATTTAAAAAATATTATCAAGTGACAAGTTTCAATAAAATAAACATGACTTCACAAAAAACAAAACATGGAAGTCTATGGTGTAGTTCCTAAAAATACTTTCAATGTGGGTCCTCGATATATAATAATATGACACAAATTTTATACTATCGTTGTTTTCTGATTCGTATAGATACATTGCGTTTATAATTAGTGAAAGAGAGGATAACTACTGAAGAATAATAAGAAAATGACTGTCAGATGACATCATGGAAAAAAAGAGAACCTTAAAGCAATCCGTACAGTAATTCCAGAAGCAATATCTGAAGGAATCCCGGGAATATTCTCGAGAGAAATGCCTGAAGAAATCCCGGAAAGATTTCCTGAAGGTATCTCGAGAAAATCTCATCTCATCTAATCTCATCTCACTTCTTCACCCTACTCTCTACCCTCTACCTTACTGTATTCTCTGCCCTCTATCCCAACCCTCTATCCTACGCTCTATCATAACCCTCAAGCCTACCATCTGCCCTACTCTCTACCCTATTCTACCCTATTCTCTACACTATTCTCTCTCACTGCCTTATCCTTTACCGTACCCACCACTCTAACCCTTCACCATACTCTCTATATTAATCATACCGTCTACCCTAACCCTTCCCCTACCCTGTACCCTACTCACCATCCTATCTTCTTCCCTACCGTCTACCCTAGCCTCTACCCTAACCTTCTACCCCACCCCATCTCACCATCTACAAACCCGACCGTTTACCCTACCCGCTACCCTACCATCTACCCTGCCCCTCTATCTCACCCTCTACCCTTTAACTCATCAAGCCCAATCAAAAGATACCCAAATTGCATGGTAATAGCTCAACCTACCATTCCATGGCCGCCATCTTGGATATGGTCCGCCATCTTGGGTTTCAAAATGGCGTTAAATATCGAATTTTGACTTTTCTTCATCGAGCCCGATCGATAGATACCTATTATTGATATTATAGCTAATTCTACCATTCCGTGGCCTCTATCTAGAATATGGTTCGCCATCTTGGATTTCAATTTTAAATTCTACTCATGAAGCCCAATCGATAGATACCCATATTGGATAGTATCCGAAGCAGCATTGCCGTTAAATAGCGTACATTCTGGATTTTTGGCCGCCATCTTGGAACCTAAGCCGCCATCTTCAATTCCAATACCCCTACAACCACCTCCACATCCTAAGGAATGTGTATGCCAAATTTGATTGAAATTTCTTGACGCATTCCAGAGTTATTCCGGAACATACGTAAATATATACAGGCATACAAACATATAAACATACAAAAAGACAAACATATGTACAAACATATAAACATACAATCATACATACATTGACTTTTGTATGTATTGATTAACAACTGTACCGAAGAAATGAACTATAAATTTTTAACCATTGTCAAGATTCCAGGGAAATAAATTTCTTTCGCATTGGAAATGGAGCTCATAGATGGTGACAATATGTAGTTTTTGCAGCATCGTTTACGCCACCTAGTGTACCAGTCACAAACTATATTGTCCACTATGAACAAGGTATGAATGTGGAGAATATCTTCTCAGAAGAAAATATTCTAAAATTCTGCATAATTCTGGAGATATTCACATCAAAAGGACTGTCCTATTTATAGGACGCTGAGCGTTCGGGGCATCTGTCTGTTATATAAATAGGACGCTGGGCGGATATGGGTTAAGGTAGCGGCTGAAATTCAGGGGCCCCATTTATGAAAACAATTGTCAGAGAAATATGAAATACGCCTATTCAGACCAAAATTTTTATTTGTGAGGCCCTCACTTGAGCTATTATCACGATTAGTGTTGGTAGCATAGATTTTTGTTAAAAATTTAGACCGAACACATGTCAGATCAAAACCGTAAAGAATAGTTTGTCTATTATTTTTGCTGTCGCATGAAAAATAAGTGCAATCAACGTATTTCAACGATTTCATCATGTATTTCTTTCCAAGTACTCCCTGAATGATTTCGGCGAGAATTACTTCGGGGATATCTTTTACGATTTATATAGCAGTTCAAGGACTTCTACAAAAATTTCTCTAAGATTTACTTCAGAACTTATTTCAGGGATTGCTTCAGAAATTCCTCTAAGCATTGATTAAGCAATACTTATAATGATTCCTTAGAAACTCTCCCGAGTATTTCTTCAAAAATTACTTTAAGGATTTTTTTAGGATTTTTTTTCAAGCACTCCTTCAGGAGTACCTCTACGGTTTCCTTCATAAAGTCCTTCAAGGATTATGTCATGAAGTCCTTCCAGGAATCCTTCAGATGAACCTGAACAAAGTTCTCCAAGGATTCCTTTAGAGATTTCTCCAAGAAGGAATCTTGCTGGAGTTCCTCGTGGAAAATATATTTGATGAATTTCTGAGGCTTACAGCCATACCTAAATGGGTCTTAGGTAGATTGTCTAAAGGGATTTTGGAGGAATTTCCGAAAGAATTCTTGCAGAAATGCTTGCAGGAATTTTTAGAGGAATTTCCGAAGAAATCCTTGAAGAATCTTCTAGATGTATACAGAAAGAATCATTGGGTTGATTTTGGTGCTATCTTTGATGATATTCTTGAAGGATTACAACAACAAAAAACTTGATGAAATTTAGCATAACATCGTTAGATTACTAAGGGCATGGTGATCCTACCAGAAATCCTCAGAGATTTTTTAAACGAATTTTTGGAAGAATTTCCGAAGGAATCATTAATAAATCCTAGATAAGTTCTTAACTGAGAAGCTTGATGGCTTCAGCAAAAAAAATCTGAAGGAATCCTTTAGGAAACTCCTACAGTAGATGGATGTTAAAGAATGCTTTGGAGGAAATCCAGAAGGACTTTTTCGAAAGAATTGGTATAGATTTTCTTGGAGGAACTTCTGTCGGAATTCTTGGAGGAGTTCTTGAATTACTATGCAATGGATTCTTTGGAAATTTCCTGGGGGAATTCTAGGATGAATCTCTTAGTAAAACCTTAAAGAAACTTAGTAAAAACTTAAAGAAATCATTGCAGATTTTTTTTTCGAAGCAATCGTTGTAGTCATTCTTGAAGGAATCCTTGGAGGAATTTTGAAGGAATCCTTGGAAAAATTTCCTAAGAAATATTCAAAAGAACGCCAAGATGAGTGATGAATGCTTGAGGAAATGCCAAGATAAATCCTTGGAGAAATCTCTAAAAGAGTTATGTGAGGTAATAATTTAGAAATCCTCGAAGAATCTTTGGAGAAATACTTGAGTTCCGTGAAAAAATCATTAAAGGAATATTTGGAAGATCTCCTGAAAAAAAAACCATGGAGAATTTTAAAAGGACTACTTCTCCTCTGGCGGAATTCCGATGCAGTTTCTTGGAAGAATATCTTATTCCGATGGAATCACTGGAGATTTTTTTGTAGTTATTCTTTCTGGAATTTCTTAAGAATTCTTTGGTTGATCTTCTAGATGAATCCTCATAGATATTATTGATAGAATCCTTGGTGGACTTACTGAACAAATATTTCGAGAAATTCTTGATGAAGCCTTTGCAAGAATCTTCTGAAGTACTCTTTAGTACTTTTAAAAACATCCTCGGAGACAACACTAAGAAATCCTGAAGGAGTGCTTTCGTGAAATACTGAATGACTAAATCATGAACCATAAACTTGTATTAACCACTTAAAGGATTCTTGCAGACACATTATTCTTCAAGAAAGATTTCTTAAAGGAATGGTAAAGCAATCTTCTAATCAATTCCTATATCAATTAATAAAGAATTTTTCGAAGTAATTCTTAGAAAAAAAATTACTACCCCCCTCCCTGGCCGCCAGATTATTATTTTTTTATTTCGAGTCGACTCAAAGATTATCAACAATTGAGTTCCAAAAAATATCTCAAGAAATAAACTTTTTTATTAATTGAGGCTTTTATCCTTAATTATCAAACTTTTTTTGCTCGAAAACCACAAAAACATTCGCCAAGTATTTCTCCAAGAGAACCACTTTTCATAGAATTTTACCAAATAACAAGCTTGAATGGCTGAATTTTGTGATGTTTTTTAACGAAATACTAAAACAACATGCCAAATTTTCCAGATACGCCGGAACCGGTTACGGTACGGAAAAATGTGGACTTTGAAGAACCATAAGCAGCTATAGAGGTAGTAGCACATAATCCACGAAGTTTCGCTAGTATTCAATTGAAGGAATTCAGGTATTTCTTCAGGAACTTCTCCAGGGATTCTTTCAGAAATTCCTCAAGGAACTTCTCCAGGAATTTCTCCTTCGTGAATTCTTCCATGGGCAAGAAATTCTTCAGGAATTCCTGCCACGATTTCTTCAGAATTTTTTACAGATGATTTTGCAAGGATACCTCGACGAATACCTCCAGGAATTTTTCCATAGCTTCCTTCAGTGATTCCATCATGGATTGCTCCAGAGATTTTTACAAGAATTCCTCTAGGGGTTTCACCATACATTCCTCCGGGAATTTCTCCTGGAATATCTTTAGTGGTTCCTCCAGTGATTGTTCCAGTACCTTTTTCGGAAATTCCTTCAGGAATTTCTCCAGGGATTCCCAAAGGAATGTCAATAGAGATCCTTTCAGGTATTTCTGAAAGTTCCTCCAGAGATTTCTTCAGGAATTTCTCCATATATTGCTTCATAAATTCCACTGGAGATTGCTCCAATAATTGAATTTTGAATAATTCAAAGTATTTCAGCAGAAATTCTTCCAGAAACCCTTTCAGAAAACTGACCCAGAGATTATTTTAAAATTAATGCAGGAATTCCTTAAAACATTGGACAAAACATTTCTTTGGGAGTCCTTCCAAAGGCTCCAACAATAATTCGTCCAAAATTTATTGCAGACATGGATTCTTTCATATTTTTTTTCTAGGTTTTCCTACAGAAATTCTTCCAGGAATTTGTTAAGAAAGCTTTTCTGCAATTCCTAAGGAGTTTTTCATGGGATTGCTTCCGGGATTCCGCATGGGATTTCTTCAGGAATTCCTTCAGGTTTTCCTCCAAGAATTCCTCCAGGGATTAACTCGAGAATTTTTTCTGTGTTTCTTTCTGGAATAACTCCAGATTATTTTAAAAAATTCCCCCAAGGATTCCATCAGGAACTCTTTTTATAACTCCTCTTGTAATTCTTTCAAGAACTCCTCCAGCAACTAATCCAGTACTTTCTCTATGGACTGTTTAGGGATTCCCCTAGAAATGCCTCTTGGAATTGCTTCCAGGATTCCTCCTGAGATTTCTTTAGAAACTCCTACAGAGATTTCTTCAGGCACTGCTACAAAGATTCCTCAAGGAGTTCGTCCACGAAATTTTGATTCTTTCAGGATTCCTCCAAGAATTTCATGTACGATTTCTTCAGGAATTCTTCCTGAGATTCCTGCAAGAATTCCTCAAGGGATTCCTTCACGAATTTCTTCAGGGATTCCTCCAGGAATTATTCCAGGGATTCATCTAAAAAATCCTCCAGGGATTCCTACAGAAATGTCTCTAGAGATTTCTCTAGAAATTCCACCAGGAATTCTGCTAGAGAGTCCTCCAGGAGCTTCTCTAGATATTCCTCCGGGAATCCCTACAGGCATTCCTCTAGGATATCCTCCAGGGATTCTCCCAAGAATTTCTCCAAGACTTACTCGGGAATTCTTTCTGAGATTCTTTCTGGAACAACTTTTTTTTCAAATTCCTCCAAAGATTCCCCCAGGAACTCTTCTTGGGATTCCTTCAGGAATTCTTCCTTGTATTCTTTAAGGAACTCCTCGAGGAATTAATTCAGTACCTCCTCCAGGAACTGCTTAGAGATTCCCTTGGGAATTTCTCTTGAAATTGCTTCCGGGATTCCTTTTGGAGTTTCTTCAGAAATCTAGGGGTTTCTGCAGGAACTGCTGCAGAGATTCCTCCACGATCTTTTCTAAGGATTCCTTCAGAATTTCTCAAAGAATTCCACTAGAGATTTCTTTAGGAGTTCCACTCCAGATTCCTCCAAGAATTCCTCCAGGAATTCTCCTCAGCATTCTTTCAGAAATTAATCAGGCATTCTTCCAGGGATTCCTCCTTGGATTCTTGCAGTGCCTTGCAATTCCAGGAATTCCTTCAGACATACCTCTAGGAATTCCTCCAGATATTCCTCCAGGAATTGATTCAGGGACTCCTCCAGGGACTCCCCCAGGAGTTGTTCCAGCAATATCTCCTAGGATTGCTTCAGGAATTCTTCCTGGATTCTTCCAGGAATTCATGCAGGTATTCCTCCAGGATTTCATGAAGGAATTTCTCCAGGGTCTCCTCGAGGAATTCCTCCTGAAATTACCCCAGGAATTTCCTCCAGGAAGAGATTCAAGGAATACCTTTATAAATTCTGTCAGCAATTCATTCAGGAATTTCTCCAGGAAATCTTTCAGGGATTCCATAAGAAATTCTTACAGGATTTTCTTTTGGATTTTTTTTTCAGGGAATCCTCCAGGAATTCTTGCAGATGTTCCTCCAGGAATTGCTGCAGCGATTCTTCCAGGAATTCCACCAGGATTTTTCCAGGGATCTCTCCACAATATTTTTCCAAGTATTCCCTCTGGGATTCCTTCAGAAATTCCTTCTAGGATTTCTCCAGGAATTTCTCAAGAAATTCCTCCAGAAATTTCTCAAGGGATTTTTTTTTTAGAAATTTCTCTCAGAGTTCCCATAAAGATTCCTCCAGAAATTCATCCAGTATTTCAAGAATTCCTCTAGAAATTCCGCCAGGAATTCCGTCAAGAATTTCTCTTGCAATTCCCACAGAAATACCTCTAGGCATTCCTTCAGGAAGTGCTTCAGGAATACTTTCAGGAATTTTTCAGGAATCCTCCAGATATTCCTCCAAGATTTCTTCCAGGGAATCCTCCTGGATCTTCTCAAGGGATTTTTTCAGAAATTTCTCCCAGATTTCTTCTGGGGATTTCTCCAGAAATTTCCCCAGGAATTGCTCCAAGAATTGTTTCAGGAATTCTTCCAGAGATTACACCAGGAATTTTGCTCAGAAGTTCCTCCAGGCATTCCTCCAGGATTTTCTCTAGGGATTTTTCCAGGAATTGCTTCAAGGATCCCTCCAAGGGTTTCTCCAAGAATTCCTCCAAGAATTCCTGCAGAATTTCTCCAAGGTTTCCTCTAGGAATTTCTCAAGAGATTACTTCAGGATTTTTTTTTCTAAGGAATTCTTCAAGAACTCCTCCAGGAACATATCCGGAAATTTATCTACAATTTCTTCTTGGAATTTCTTAAGAGATTTCTTCATAAATTTCTCTAGGGATTCCTCCCTGGAAATCCATCAGCTATACTTTCAGAAATTCCTCCGTG
This sequence comes from Aedes albopictus, assembly GCF_035046485.1. NCBI lineage: Eukaryota > Metazoa > Arthropoda > Insecta > Diptera > Culicidae > Aedes > Aedes albopictus. The sequence continues at coordinate 130,502,971 of NC_085137.1, forward strand.
GAGTGCTCCGTGATTTTTTTTTTCAAAGAATGCTCCAGGGATTCCTGAAGTGAGTTCTTCAGAAATCCTCTCAGATTCTCTTCAAAATTTTATTCAGAAGTTCCTTCAAAATTTTCAGAAATCCTTCAATCATCTTTTCCAGGGATGGACCCAAGAATTTTTCCAGGATTTCTTGATGATTTTTTTTTTTAATTAGTTCGAGAATTTCTGGAGGAAGTCCTCCAGCAAATAGTATTGAAAGACAATTTGAAAAGGACGCATACAGGAACCAGGAAATTATCCAGCGATTCTTTCAGGAATCCCTCCAGCAGTTTGTTCAGAAGTTTACTCAGGGATTGCATTAGGAATTCTTATAACAGGCGTAACAATAAGTCCTCCAGGGATTCTTCCAAGCAACATACATGCTACAAAAGAGTCACGGCAGCGCACGTTTTGGTTACGTAGAAGTCACTGTGACTTACTTTAAACATATAAGTACTTACATGCTAAAAATGTTTTCAGACATTTATCCAGGGAATCCTTCAGGAATCCACCCAGTGAAGACTCTGTTGGAATTCTCCCAGAGATTCTTTCCGGAATTTCTATAGGAAATGCACCAATTCCTAGAAGAATTCCTTCTTAATTTTCTCCACACATTTCTTTTTGAATAAATTCCAAGATTTCTTCAAAAATTCCATTATTTGAGAGTTGTCCGGAAATACCTGCAAGAAATTCTTCCAAGGATCCTTCCGGGAGTACGTTAATTGACATTTCTATAGGATTATACTCTGAGATGGGTATATGAGTAAATAGCACAATCTTTAGGGAGTTTCCGGCAAGGATGAATCAGGAATAATTCTATGAAAGATATATTGTTATAGAAAAAGAGATCCAGGGCACTCCAAGATTGCTAATAAGCATAGACAAACTGGATGATTAATTACTGAAAGAACTCCAATCAGTCATGGAAGACATTATGTAGACATTTTTTGAAAAAAGCTTCGGACGGGTTTCCATTAGGTCCTCTTGTAAATGTTAAAGGAAATCATGAAGAAAATTCTGGGTTAGCCCTCAAAAGAGTTCGTAATTTCCAAAAGCGTTCAGCTACAATTTCTTACGAATGTTTTGTAGAAATTAGCAAAAGAAATCTGAGCCTTAGAAGAAATAATGCACAAGTAATTAAAAATCTTAAATCTTCCACAAATTGGCCAGCGCTACCAGCACCACGTTGATTTGTGTAGAACAGGCGAGCTTTTTCAACGTATTGTACAAAATACAACAGCGTGACTGCTGAAGGCTAAATAATACTTTTAACTTAAATGTTATTATCAATAAAAAACGTTTTGATCTACTTCTAGAACACTAATAATATTCGCAGAATTCGGTTCACACTTCTAACAACACTACCAACGGTCAATTGACCGTTGTGCGAACCGAATTCTGCGAATATTATTAGTGTTCTAGAAGTGGATCCCAACGTTTTTGAAATTTTGTTACAGACGGATTATGCTTTCAGAAAGCTTTTCAGAACGAAAGCAATTAACACTTCTAATTCCCTGAAGAAGATGTAATCATCATCGAAACGTCAGATGAAGGAGAATATCTGATCGTTTGATTGCAATTGCGACTGCCAATCCGAAAATCGTCCCAGGTTACCAGTACCATATTTGAATCCATTTCATGGCAATTTGAAGACGTGTTTATCGGGATTTTAGTTTCAGTCGCTCTTTTTTTTTAGTTGACAAAGGATAACACCTGAAACGATAACACCAATGTTACTAACAGCGTTGAGATAAAGCCTGTATCCGCAATAACCGGGACACAGAAATACAGCTGTAACTCTGTAATAGATACATTAAAATTGCTCAATTTTGGCATAATAAAATCTTAAGATGCGTTCATCTCACCTACAAAATTTCATGTGAATCGGTGCAGTACTTTTTGTTGTAGCAATGAAAGAGTAGAATGTGCGCCATTGAATTTTGTACAGCCCCTAGTTTTGCTTGTCAGAGCTGCAACTTTTGAATTCCTCAAAGGAAATGGCTGAAATTTTCAACACAAATCTCTCAATCTACATTTGTTGCATGGGCAAAATTTCAAAAAAATCGATGCACTATCAATTATTTTATTAGCCGAAACATGTATTGGGACTGAACGTGATTTTAGCCCCTCAGACAGCAATTAGTCAGCACCCTTTATTGTATCGATTGTACTATTGAAAGTACTTTACCAATAACCATCAAATTTTGCTGACATAATCAACTACCTTCTGTGAAAATTTCATGAAAATTGGTAAAGAAATTCAAAAGTTATGAATAGGCAAACATCGCACATGAAAACCACGAAAAATTTTCTCTAACACTCACCCCTATCAACACCAGTAGCTTTCGAACCAATTGATAAAAGTTGATGAAATTTTGCAAGAAAGTGTCTCTATAAATATCATAACTGCTAAAGAAATTTCATAATTATCATCACAAAACTTTGAACTGTAGCGTAAAAGAACCATCTAGTATGCGAATGATTGTACAAAATGCTTAAAACCACGTCTGTTTGTTTTTCATCCACAGTTAAAAGTAATGCATCGATTTTTATGAAATTTTGCACAAATAATAAACATACACCAAAAAGTTCTCAGTCAATTATTTGGCCAATTTTACCGATTCATTACAGAGCTACAGCCGTACTACAGTGTCCCGATTATTGCGGATACAGGCTTTATAAACATATTTTTCGGTTCGCTCATTCAAACAACAAAGTAATTAACATGGAACGAACTCATCAATCCATATTTTAGCCTTACATCATTTGAAATAAATCCTCTTTAGTCAAAGCAACACCTAACGACAAGCTTTTTTTTAATAAAGGCGTTTGGATGTGATATGAGAACGGATTATATCTTGGTGAGCTTATTTCATGTTATTATCTAAAAAAGAAATATGTGCAATAGGCCTGTCCACCTTTTCAAAAATGTTCTCTGATTCTCAAGTCCACCCCCATATTTTGAATGGCATCCTAAAAGAAGTAACTGGTCAAAATTTCATCCAAATCCATTGAAATTAAGAGGTGCATCAAATCAATTTTGACTATTTTTGAACTTCAAAAAATCATAACTTCACTAAAACTTGTCAAAACTTAATTCTTTCGGCAGCAATTGAAAGCTATACTTGTTTGCTACAAGTTCTCCGAACAACGTATGCCAATAAAATTGTAGGAAAAATGTGTAATTATCAGATTTGTAATCAGAAAAACCTTAAAAAGTTGATTTTTTGATAGATTTCGTTCTGGAACACCCTACCCAAGTAACAAAATTAATTTTATAATGCTTTTGAAGTATTCTTCAACACCTGTTCTTTAAAACCATGCATAAACCAAATTGCTCTGCAACACGACATCAACTCAACCATAAACCCGCCATAAGACCAAAGAGGCCCATCCTAAGATGCTCTTGGAGAGTTGTTTTTAAATTTCTCTTAAAACTTGTTGTACTTCCCAAGTTGTCCTCAAGGCGAATTGCTCTCTCCTTGTAGAATTCTTCAAGTGCACGATAAAACGATAATAAATTTGTCAGTGTTGTTGCTGATGCAGCTTTTATGTCGACAGAAAAGTTTGGTGAATTAAATTGAAATTAAAAGCACAATGAAAATGACACATTATTGTAATCGGGATTAATTTATTACACAAATTGGAAATATTTCCGTGGTGTAACAAGGATGCCAAATGCCAAGCGAAATTCATCGTATAAATGTTGCAAGATACTTTCAAAAATTGCAACGCGCTTCCATTATAACGCACTAATAAAATATTTAAAAATATTATTCCTGGTCATGCGAACATTGCTCATGAGTTTTCTCAACATGGCTTCCATTGAAATCTAGGCCGATGGTCGGTCCATCATCGATGGTTTTAATCAACATCACCATAAGATCGTCTTAAATTTCTTTCAACTCATGCCAGAGCTAAAAGCATAACTCAAGAATACTAGGATTTATAACGTTCTCAATGCAGCCTAGTTGGCCTTCATCCAGAACGCCTTAAATTTATTTCATCTTATGCAAGGGTAAGAAGTATTACTCAAGAGTACTCAGGTTTATAACGTTCTTGATATAGGTTTATGCAAACTCCGCCAAGAACGTCATAAAACATGTACGCCAAATTGTAAACAAACGATAAATTATCGCACCGCGGTGGATTTTGTGAATCTCGTCCGATGAATTTATTTATCAGCCCGGTACCGTTGCCAACCAGGCAGACCTTTTTCGATAACCGGCATTGATGCGGTGCAGTGCATCATTCCTCCGGTCAGCACTTCCAACAGGTAAGTAGTTGTTGGTTTTGAAGATCGATGATTGGAACCCCGATTGCACGGGAATCGACGTCCTGGATGACCATACCACCTCATTTTGGATGCTGCAACCGGAGGAACTTGGCACTGCACCGCGTCGCGGTTGGGTTTCCGGGTAGGTGTTCTTGATTGGCAGCAATAATGAAACGATGAGAATCAAAATCTGATGCTTGAGTTTTTTCTTGTATTTTTTATGTACCAAACTGTTCTTATGCGAGAACAGTTACTCTTGATCAAAAACGGATGATTGAAGATAACTACAAGAACCTTATAAAACTGAAAATAAGTTCAACAGTTCTTGTTGTGTTTATGGTTTTATGAACTGAACTTCAAGTATTCTTGGAGGTGTTTTTAAAACCACATATTGACGAAGAATAGTTGTGCTCAGCTGAGACTCCGATAAGATCAACTAGAATATGCAATGTTCCGATAAACTATCATAAAAACAAATAAAACCAAATAGAATTAAGATTGTTACTTGGGATAATATACGTAATAAGTTGGATTTTTCAAAACGGCATCATATTTTCCAATGTTTATTGGTTATTTGCTTCTTTGAGACCAATGCTGTAGGAGTTGAGCAAAAATTACTAAAATTCGTGAAAGCCAAATGTGGCCTAAAAACTTAAGTATAGCTTTCAATTTTTGCCGAAAGAATTAAGTTTTGACAAGTTTTAGTGTAGTTTTGATTTTTTGAAAGTTCAAAAATAGTCGAAAAACACAAAATTGATTTGATGCACCTCTTAATTTCAATGGATTTGGCTGAAATTTTAACCAGTTACTTCTTTTAGGATGCCAATCAAAATATGGGAGTGGACTTGAGAGTCAGAGAACATTTTTGAAAAGGTGGACAGGCCTAATGTGCAAAGTAGACCCTCGGAGCTTCTGCCAAATGTTTCCTGTAATTTTTAGATGAAACTGAACTGAAAAGGAGATATGATTTTCTTCAACACTGAAAGTAACAGTTAAGTTATTTTATGAACTCAGTCAATAATTAACGCGTCAAGATGTTATGAGAATTTACGATATCCGTGATGTCAACAACTTTGATTAATTTCAGATTGCGTTTGAACAAGTCTGGTTTTCTAGGGAGCAGAAATGAAAAGCGATTGAAAGTGTAAATTGGATAACAGTTTACTGATGCTTATACATGTAACAAAGTTTCTTTTCAATCAGGAAAAGTAATTGATCTGGGCAATACTTTGTTGCATATCCAATTATTTACTGAACTTTCGACATTCAATACGTTCCACTTATATTCGGAATCAATCCAATTTCCAACGTGTCATACCGCATTCGGAGGGCTTTCGATGGAAAATATCCATCCCAAAAATCCAAATATTTATTCAATGTGCACAGGTTCTCATAATCCCTAACTGGAACCGATAGATTCCAGTTTGTTCAGCTTTTCCACTCGGAAAAGCTTCAACTTTCGGCCTGCACACAATTCCACACTCTCTGTCTCTCGTTATCTCGCACCTGGTCAGACCAAGGTAAATCCCATCTACTCTTGGTAAGGTACACATTGTAATCCATTCGTCATCCGTTCATCGTTGCATCATCCCCTTTCTCGAGTCTTGACTTTTCAATTTCAAAGTTTACTTTCCACCCGTTTGGGCGCGCTAGATATCAATTCAATTCCGAGTTGTTTGGTTGTTTTCGGAACCGGGTCGTCCGGGTGGGTCGTGCCGGGTGAGTCGGTCGATATGCCCGGGATTCCTGTCTGCTGGATCGGGATGATGTCGGCCTGGCTGCCTGACTGGAGCGACATGGAGCCAATATGCAAGTGTCGGCACAGTGAGCAGGCCCATAAAACACATCGTAATACGGAACATTTAACTGTTGATTGTTTTTGAAAAAGTTGAAACTTGAAACACACTCTAGATAAAGTGCTTTCATTTTCATTTTTTTTTACTATCGGTGATTTCGTATCTATCAGAAGACATAGTTAGAATAATCACAAAGACGTTCCAAAGGGTTTCAGGTGGTTGCAGGTGGTTTCTAAGAAGGCTCAAGAGCGTTTTAGGGTATTTTATAGGGCATTTAAACAAGTTTCAGAGGAATTTTTATTTAAGGGGTTTTAAAGAGACTTGAAATCCTGTGGAAACCCCTGAAAAGAAATCTCCTTGAAACGCACTGAATGCCTTGATAAACCCACTGAAGCCCCCCTCCCCCTTTCCTTGAAACCTTTTCTAAATCCGAATCCCTCTGAAAAGCCCGTAAAACTCTGTAAACCTCTCTGATATCCTTTCAAAAGCCCAAGAATCCCTCTGAAGCTGCCTTTTTTTATTTCGTCATTTTTTTTTTAAATCAGGACTAATCTGAACCAGTTGATCAATATTAAACTTCTGTTTTTGTTGGGAAGATATTGAATTGTAGTTTTTAGAAAAATATGTTGAAAGGTTAGTAAAAGAAAATCGGTTTAGGTACTGTTCCTTTTAATTCCAACTAAGTATCTGCATCCTATGAGAGATACGTATTTCAAACTCAACAGGAAGGTCGTTTTCAGTATCTCGTACTTGACTCGACTCGAGTCGAGTAAAGGGTGGTATGGTCAAATTTTAGTCATACATTTTTTTTTTATAACTTTAGACTGCGTACACCAAAATAGCTGATTTTTGGACCAGTAATGGTACATTGTATGCACTGCCCATAATCGCATAGTTGACGTAGCCACCATTGACAATGTCAGCACTCACTAGCTAATATCTATCAAATGTGCATAGTTGTGACCAGTTTTATTCAATACAGCACAAGATCTAATCACTAGCTAGATATCAACGTGTAAAAAAACATAAACTTTTCATTAATCATTGTTAAAATTTCAAAAGTGTGCTGAAAACTACAGTGGCGCTTACGTCAACTATGCGATTATGGGCAGTGCAGTTTATACCATACAATTTTCATCAAAATCGGTTTAGTATTTGCGGAGATATGGTTGAATCCTGAGATCTGCAATTTTAAAGTTTTGTACAGAGGATTTAAAAAAAAGAACACATTTTTACTGTTTTATTTATATAACCAGAAAAAGTTAACCGATTCCAATGAAAATTTTTCTGTTCGTCAAGTATGCATGTCAAAATGTTGTGTAAAAATTTCATTCAGTTTTATCTAGCCGTTACAAAGTTATATTTTTTTCAGTGGCACCTGGTCATACAAAATGGCTCCAAATTTAACTTAGAACATATTTTTTTAATGGTGTTATACTATAAAATTTTCATAAGAATCGGAGCAGTATTGGTATTTCTATAATCAAAATTGTGCTTTACTGTCCTTAAATTGCCGAAAATTTACTATGGAGTGCTTTGTACAAAATTTTAAAAAGGTAGGTCGTTGTTTTATCTATATATCAACCAATACTTAATGGATTTTGATGAAAATTTCATGGTATAAGCTACATATAATGTACCATTACTGGTCCAAAAATAAGCTGTTTTGGTGTACGAAATCTAAAGTTATAAAACCAAATTTTGACCGTACCACCCTTTATGTATCCACAGTTTTACGGATTAAAAATATCATAAAAATTCAAACAAGTGTCTATTAGGGGAAAATTTGACCGCATGTTTTCAAGAAATCATATCACAAAACAAAAAAAAACATACATCTCTGATTTTTTTATGTTACGTCAAATTTCCTGAATTTTCTGATAAAAATATAAAAACAGGGTTCCCCTTTGGTCCCGAGACCGAGAAAACGTAAAAAAAAACTTATATAACTGCATGTTTTGTGCACATAATTTGGCCCTTTTAACGCATTTTTCGTAAAATACAAAATGCTTCTTAATGTTTTATGACTTCGCTGTGAAAAAAAACTCTGTAGATTTTCAGTTTTAGCCGCCATAAAAATGAACATAGGCTGAAAAATAGGCATAGTAAATAGTTAAATCCTGGTAACATATAAATATTAGGCTGTCCCAAAAAAAAATCAATGTTCGAAAATTCAAGGTGCTCAACCCTTATATGAAAGATATGCATATTTAAAGCATTTTTGTAGAACAAATCAATTTTCTATAAAATCACTCAGAGGTTCCGCCAGGGCGATTTTTGAAAAAATTACCCATTTTAATGAAAATTCTCAAAAAAATATTTTTTTCGTATTTTTTTCCAACTTCTGATTTGTTTTCAATATTTTTGTATTTTTCTTTGGGCCCTTAGGCATTCTTGAAGGGTATTAGTTTTTGAAATTTTGTGTTTATATTAACGGCAGAACCGTTTTTGTGCTGATAACTGGACTATTTTTTGAGAATTTTTCATCAATATTTGTTAAAAAAAATACATGTACAACTTTTTATTTTCAACCATGAAAGTTTTATCTGATAGTACTATTTATATGCGTCATTTCTCTAAAAAAAAGATTTAAAATATATTGCCTAGTAGCTGAAACATTATGCTTTTAGTTAATGGACAATAGTTCAAATATTTGCAAAACTTTGTATATTTGGAATATTATGAGGTCTTTGTGACACTCTACCCAAGTAACCACGGTGCTGTAGCCTTATTGCATGCAAATATACGGTGTATTTAAGGCAATCATTACTTTGCATGCAAACTTAAGGTTGATTTAGAGTGGAAATAGGCAATTATGCGACTGAACTAGGATTATACCAGTATAATCCTAATTTGACTCTATAATTGCCCACCTCCACTTTAAATCAACCTTAAGTTTGCATGTAAAGTAATGATTGCTCTAAATACACCGTATATTTGCATGCAATAAGGCTTCAGCACCGTGGTTACTTGGGTATTGTACGTATATTGATAAAAGTTAGGCTTAAAATAACAGCTTTACTTGTTGGATGGTCAAGCTAGTTTAAACATGGATTTTTATTCTTGGGTGGTTTGCAGAAGGTTCATGAAGAGCTTTAACGGTTCTGCCGTCAATATAAATACAATATTTCAAAAACTAATACCCTGCAAGAATGCCTGGGGGAGCCTAGAAAAATATAAAAATATTGAAAAAAAATCAGAAGTTGAAAAAATATTGTGAAAAATTGATTTTTTTGAGAATTTTTATGAAATTGGGTCATTTTTTTTAAATCACCCTGGCGGAACCTGTAAATATTTTTTTCAGAAAATCGAAATGTTCTACAAAAATGCTTCAAATAAGCATATATTCCATTTAAGGGTTGAGCACCTTAACTTTTCGAACATTTGGAACGAGCGATTCTACACGAAGTTAGAAATATTTTAGAAAAAAATGTAATTATCTTATAGCCAGAGCTGTTATATCTTCGGATTCAGTGAACCGAATGCAATGAAATTTAGAGCATTTATGACTTATATGTATAATAAGCTTTGAAAAACGTTTGACTTAACTTGACATAATTAATAAGAAGGAAAGGTAGAGCAATTTCATTAATTTTATGATTTCTTTAGTATATTGGTATATTTTTAATATGCATCCCATTACTTATTTCAAGTTTTTGCTGGTTATTTAGTTATTTTCCTTCAAAGCATATTTATGTTCAAATCAATTAGAGGGAATTTAAATGAACTATAATTACCATCTCCAATTTTGAAACGATGTTGAAGTTTTGGATAATTTGGTGTTATATTAGAAAAATAATCTAATTTTCTTCCATTCCTTTAAGTTAAGTCGAAAGTTTTTCGTAGCTCACCATATACACTACCTGCCATAAATATGGAATCGCATCGTCTAGTATTGCAACACCCCAATTGAATATTGCAGCACCCCCAGAAAATTTGGCATCACCTGAAGACTTCATCATTTTATAAACTGTATCTCAAAAACCGTATCCCCTGCATAGTTTAGACCTTCAGCAAAGTTGATCAGAAGTTTATGGCTATCAAATGGTGGTAAGTTTAGTGCGTAATTCCGCCGCTATGTGGCGCCAGTTCTCATTTAAAACGAAGTACTTTGGCATGGTTTATCTCATGATTCTGACCACCTAGAAAGTTCATGTCTTCAGCAAAGTTGGTCAGAAGGTCTATGGCTATCAAATGGTGGTAAGTTTGGAGATTTTTTCAGGAGGATTCATAAATGCATCCTAGAGATCTATCAAAAATTTCGTAAGAAGTTTCTTCAGAAATTCCTGCAGGAGTTCTTAAAAACTAGTCTATGAGCTTCTGCAGGGATTCATTCCTACAGGAGTTCTTCCAGAAATTAGTCCAGGGGTTCCATTACAGATTCAGGGATTCTTGCAGATCTTTCTTCAGAGATTCCTTCTGAATTTCTTCAGGAATTCCTACGGAAGTTCCTTCAGAAATCTCTCCAGGGATTCCTTCAGAGAATCTTATATGAGAATCGAAGGATACCTTCAGCAGATTTCAAAGACTCCCCCAGAAAATTATTCAGAGATTCCTATATAAGAGTTTCTTCTAAGATTACTTCAGGTATCCTTAGGGGATTCCTTGTGAATTCATCCTGGATTTTTTCTGCAATTTCTCCAGGAATTCTTTAGGGGATACCTCCTGCAAATCCTTCCCCCTACTCGGAAAGATTATCTTTGATAGATTCTGCTGAAAATCCTTCGAGAATTCCACCTGGAATTCCTTCGGAGATTCCTACCGGATTTTTTTCAGCAATTTCTTCGGGGATTCCTCCTCGACTACCTTCAAAGAATCCCCTGGACTTCCTTAGAGGGTTCCTCCTGGAATTCCTTCGAGAATTTCTCCTAGAATATCTTCAAGATTCATCCTAGAATTCTATCGGGAAATTCGCCTGGAGTTCTTTCAGGGATTCCTCTTAGAATTCCTTTGGGAATTCTTCCTAGATTTTCTTTTGAAGTTTCCTCCTAGACTGCCACCGAGAATTCTTCCTGAAATTCTTTCGGGGATTTCGCCTGATATTCTGTCGTGAATTTCTCCTGAAATTCCTTCGGGGTTTCCGACGGATTATCAGTCGTGGATTAATCCTGGAATTCCTTCGCGGCTTCATCCTGGAATTCCTTTGTTGATTCCTCTTAGAATTCCTTCGGAGATTCCTCTTGTAATAACTTCGGGGATACCTCATGGAATTCTTCCGGGGATTTCTCCTAGACTTCCTTTGGGAATTTTTCCTGGAATACTTTCGGGGAGTCCTTCTGGAATTCTTTCGGAGATTCCTCCTAGAGTTCATTCTGGAATTTCTCCTGGAATTTTTATCGAGGATTCCACCTGGACTTCCTTCAAGGATTCCTCTTGAAATTCTTTCGGGGATTTCTCCTGTTACACTGTCGTGGATTTCTCCTGAAATTCCTTCGGGGGTTTCTCCTGAAATTTCTGCGATGATTTCTTTTAGAATTCCTACGGAGATTCCTCCTTGATTTCCTCCAGGGATTCCTCATGGAATTCCTGCAGGAGTCCTCCTGGAATTTCTTCGGGGATTCATCCTAGAGTTCCTTCGGAGATTTCTCCTGAACTACCTATGGGGTTTCCTTGTGGAATTCCTTCGGGGTTTCCTCTTGAAAATCCGTCGATTATTCCGTTTGGAAATCCTTTGGAGATTACTCCCAGAATTCCTTCAGGGGTTCCCCCTGGGATTCCTGCAGGGATTTCTTCTGTAATTTCTTCGGGGATTTCTCTTGAGGAAATCCTCCTAGAATTCCGTCGGGTATTCTTTCTGGACTTCCTTTAGGGATTCCTTCGGAGATTCCTCCTTATTTTTTTTCGGAGATTTCTTTTGGAATTCCTTCGGGGATTCCTCCCAGAGTTCCTTTGGGGATTTCTCCTGGAATTATTTCGGGGATTGCTCCTGGAGTTCGTTCAGAAATTCCTGCTAAACTTCCTCCAAGGAATCCTCTTGAAATTTCTTCCGGGATTCCTCCTGATATTCCGTCGGGGATTCCTCCTGAAATTTCTACGGGAACTCCTCCTGCAATTACTTCGGAGATTCCTCCTGGATTTTCTTCGGAGTTTCGTTTTGGAATTCCTGTTGTGATTCCTCTTCGAATTTCTTCGGAGATTCCTTTAGAAATTTCTCATGGAATTCCTCCGGGGACTCCACCTAGAACTCCTTCGGGGTTTCCTACTGGAATTCCTAGGGAGAATTTCTTCTGGAATTCATTCGGGGATTCCTCTTGGAATTCGTTCAGTGGTTCCTCCAAGAATTCCCTCACGAATTTCTCCTGGAACTCTTTCAGAGATACTCTCTGGATATTTTTCGTTGATCCCTTCTAGAGATCCTTTGGGGATTCTTCCTCGAATTCCTTTGGAAATTCCCACTGGAATTCTTTTGGGGAGTCCTGCTGGAATTTCTTTGTGGATAATTGCTGGAATTCCTTTGGGATTCACGCAGGATTTTTTTCGGAATTTGCTCTTGAAATTCCTGCGGGGATTCCTCATAAAATGCCTTTCGGGATTCCCCCTAAAATTCCTTCGAAGATTCCTTCGAGGGTTCCTCATGGAATTTCTTCGAGGAGTCCTCTAGGTGTTTTTTATGGTTCCTCCTAGAAATCTTTTGAGGATTCCTTCACGAATTACTTGGAAAATTCTTTCTGAAATTTCTTTGGGGATTAGTCCTGGACTTCCTTCATGGATTCCTCCTGAAATTCTTTCGGGGGTTTCTCTTGATATTCCGTCGTGGATTCCTCCGGGAATTCCTTCGGGGTATCCTCTTAGAGTTCCATCGGGGTTTTGTCTTGGAATTCCTTCGTAGATTCCTGCTGAACTTCCTTCAAGGTTTCCTCCTGAAATTCCTCTTAAAATTTACACAGTAACTCTTCCTGGAATAACTTTGAAGTTTCCTCTTGGAATGATAAGAGACGAACCAGCCAAGGGCTGAAAGTCTCTATAATATAGCTAAATCAACTCTTGGAATTCCTGTGGTGATTCTTTTTTTTTTTTTTTAATTTTATTTTTTGGAGATTTCTCCTGGAATTTCTTAAATTCTCCATTGAATTCTTCCGTGATTCCTCCTAGAATTTCTTCGGGATTTCCTTCTTGAATTTATTCGGTGATTTCTCCAAAAAATCCTTCGGAAATTCCTTCTAGAATTCGTGGATTTTTCCTACAGTTCTTTCGAGGATTCCTTCTTGAATTTCTTCGGGGATTCCTTCTGACTAGGAACTCCTAGCGGAATGCTCAAAGGTTTTTTAAGAGGAAACCCCGAAGGAATTCCAAGAGGAATCCCCATAGGAATGGGGATTCCTCTTGGAATTCCTTCGGGGTTTCCTCTTAAAAAACCTTTGAGCATTCCGCTAGGAGTTCCTTCGAAGATTTTTCCCGGAATTCTTTCGGAGGCTCCTTCTGGGATTTCTGCAGAAATTACTCCTTTAATTTCTTGGGGGATTCCTTCTAGACTTCCTTCGGTGATTCCTTCTGGAATTCCTGTGGGGATTCCTCTTAGAATATCTTCGGGGATTCTTCCTTTCCTAGAATTCCTTCGGGGATTCCTCCTGGAATTCTCTCAGGGATTACTTCTGGAATTCCTCCGCAAATACCTCAAAAGTATTTTTCGTTGATTCCTCTTAGAGTTCCTTTGGGGATTCTTGTTCGAATTCTCTTGGAAACTCCCACTAGAATTCTTTTGAGGCTTCGCACTTGAATTTTTTTCGGGATTTCTCCTGGATATTTTTCGTTGATTTCTCCAAGAAATCCCTGCTGAAAGGATTCCTTCTTGAATTCCTTTAGAAATTCTCGCTGGAATTCCTTCGTGGATTCCTGCTGTAAATCCCTTAGGATTTCTTCTTGAATTCATTTAGGGAATCCTCTTGAATTTCCTTCTGAAATTCCTCGATAATTTCAATCATGGATTCCTTTAGAAGTTTCTGCAGGAATCTCTCTAACACAGATTTTTGAACCACCAGAGATTTCTGCAGAAGTTCCTTCAGGGTTTCATACAGCAGTTCCTGCAGAGATAAGTCCAGAATTTTCTTCATGGATATCTCCAGGAGTTTCTTTTAAGGTTCCTCCTGGATTTCCTTCTGAGATTCCTCCCTGAAATCTTCGGAGATTGCTTAGTGTAAATAGTGCGATCTTACTATCAAATTTGATAGCTTCTGAATGTTCTAAGAAAACGAAACAAAAACTATAGCAAAATCGATATTGCATTGCCTTCATTTGCAATGGAGTAATGAGACATGAACTACACTAAGGATACGAGTAATGTCGCAATAGATCTAATGACTGGTCGCGGCGACGGATCTGAACAGGACTGAAAAAAGGTATTCATTCAATCGTAATAGTTTATGTCATCAATGGTTATGAAATAGCTCAGACTACATATGAATTCTAGAGCGTAATGATAACTTGTTTGCTTTGCCAATGTAACATTATGGTCAAATTTTGGTCACGCCGATTCACGCCGCCGCCGCCGTCGCCACCGCCACCGCCGCTGAGCAAAATATAGTCGACACACAGGTGTAGGTGGTCAGAATCATGAGATAAATCATGTCAGAGAACATCGTTTTAAATGCACTTTAGCACAATACAGCGGCGGAATTACGCACTAAACTTACCGCCATTTGATAGCCATAGACTTTCTGACCAACTTTGCTAAAGACACGAGCTTTCTAGGAGGTCAGAATCATGAGATAAACCATGTCAAAGTACTTCGTTTTAATGGCACGCTAGCGCCAAATAGCGGCGGAATCACGTACCAAACATTCCACCATTTGAGGGTCATAAACCTGCTGAACAACTTTGCTGAAGATCTAAACTTTGCAGAGGATACGGTTTTTGAAATATAGTTTAGTGAATCATAAGGCTTTCAGGTGATGCCAAACTTTTCGGGGTGTTGCAATACTAGACGATGCGATTCCATATTTATGGCGGGTAGTGTAAGTTATGAATGCTTAAAATTTCATTGTATTCGGTTTATTGAATCCGGAGATATAACAGCTCAAAGTGTTGGCTATCGGATAATTATACCTTTTTCTAGAATCTCTCTAACTTCGCATAGAATAGCCCGATCTTTTCCAAAGTTGGACCACTGATACACAACTAGTTTATGAACTTGCAATATAAATTTGAGATTTTTCGATGCACTTTTCAACAAGTTACAGCAGTTGTCCTTTTTTAAAAAGTAAAAATTTTGCCTGTCCCGATCATTTTGTCTATCCCCTGTATGTAACTATACACATATGTACCACCTAGTTTTGAGTTTTAGAATTTTATACCTCAATGAGAAACGCGCTTGGTGGTCTAGTGGCTACCGCTTCTAATTATATGTAAAAGATCCTGGGTTCAATCCCTGGCTCGTCCCTTTCCTCCTACTTAGTATCTTTCAATCTTCTTTCTCTGTGCTTTCTTCTCTACATATACATCTCATGTATAAACGTGTGTTCATGTTGAAGCACGATCTTGATATTAGCACATCATTATGCATCAAAAATTTTGGTCGTTGATAGAAGCTCACGGCTTTCGTTTTATTTTGTAAACTAGTGTAATTAATTTTTTGCACTTCAGAGGCCCAATCTCCGCAAATCGAATTTTAAATAAATCTAGCTTTTACCTGGTGCATTGAAAAGGTAAATTAACCGAAATGGCAGTACGTTAACGAACGTGTGTTGCAACAAAAACACCCAAAGTTTTAAAAACTCTGTTTTCAAATGAAATTTGATGCTTGATGCGTCTGTGAATGATAATACAGGGGATACTCAAAATAACTGGGACAGGTAAAATTTTCACTTTTCAAAAAATGTTCAACTCGCTGTAACTTTTCGAAAAGGGCATCAAATATTCTCAAATTTTTACTGTAAGTTCATCAACTAGTTGTGTATCAGTGGTCAAAATTTGGAAAAGATCGGGCCATTCTACACAAAGTTATAAAGGTCCTAGAAAAAGGTATAATTATCCAATAGCCAACTTTGAGCTGTTATATCTCCGGATTCAATGAACCGAATGTAATGAAATTTTGATCATTTATGACTAATATAATGAACTTTGGAAAACAGTTGACTTAATTTGAAATTTTTAATAAGAAAAAAGGTTATGGCGATTTCCATGTTTTTTCAGTAAATGTATCTATTTTTCATATGCATCCCATTACTTTTTCAATTTAATTCCGGCTATTTGGTTGCTTTCCTTCGAAATATAAATATATTCAGTTCAATTAGAGGGAATTAAAATGAACTACCGTCGATGGGGGTGACAATGGGTCTGAGGGGTGAGATTGGGTCAAAACGGAGAAACATAAAATTTGAAATAGTTCATCAACAATCGCTAATTTATATTGAAAACTTTATATTATTTCAAAGAGGAGATGTTTTTACACGTCATGATGCAGAATAAGATGTTTAGCAATAATCGTTTTTTGTTAAATTTGTGGCTAAACTCATATGATAAAACTATTAGTAAATCACTCTGAAAAAATTTCTCCTTCGTAATGTTTCACACAAGTACCTAACCATAAATTTTCTCATAAGTGGTTAGCTGAAGGTATTACCTAGTTGATGCAACGAAAAAAGTGGGCTGTCATTGCTCTTTTTATTTAAAAATTCAATTTTTTGGACCCTATGTCAAAATATTAAGAATGGGGGTGAGATTGGGTCAAGCAAGTTATTGAGTGCACATAACCTTAACTAAAATTAAACTTGTTATACAGTCCCCATTTGACGTTACAGTTGTGCCATGTTTACCGCATCTTCATAAAAGAACTTTTTTTTCGAAAATTATGTCGAAGAAGTGTCAAGCGAGTGCGTTCCTACGTTTAGTGCCTAAAATCATTTGTAATAATAAACCAATACGTTTGGACAGCTCCTCTAATCGTTAGCTAATCTTTAGTGTACTGCAATATCGTGAACTCACAAAATAGACTTAATAGCGATCTTCTTCTCCACTTATTTTTGAAATTTTAAGGAAATATTGTGAAACTACCAGACGGTAATGGGACCCAGGATATACTGGGGCTATAAAACCGGTAACATAGCACAATGTCGGAATGTTTTTTTGTTTTGTTTTTATTTCTGTGTTCAATATCGGAAAGCAAACGAACGTCGAGATGCGACATACGTGATTGCTTATTGAGTGTTCAACTTGAACTTTATGAATTAAGAGTGACATATCTTCTTCTTCTTCTTCTGTATGGCTCTACATTCCCACTGGAACTTGGCCTGCCTCTCTCCAACTTAGTGTTCTTTGAGCACTTCCACAGTTATTAATTGGAGGGCTTTCTTTGCCAGCCATTGCATGAATTTATATCTTGTGAGGCAAGCACAATGATACACTATGCCCAGGGAGTCGAGAAAATTTTCCCGACCAGAACGGGAATCGAACCCGCCGTCTCCGGATTGGCGATCCATAGCCTTAACCACTAGGCTAACTGGAGACCCCTAAGGGTGACATATAAGGATCATTCATAAAATACTGAAGAACGAAAAATAAGTCTACCGTTGTACTAGGACTCATACAAAAATTAATTAAAAAAAACATTTAAATGTTATTGCGGGAGAGGGTCTAATAATGTGAAATGCTGTGTAACATAACATTTGAACGATCCTCTATCTTGAGATGGAATGATTTGCTTTGGCAATATATGACAATGATCATGTACATAAGAGTTTATAACGGAGGGTTTGGATAAACATTTCTTATGCAGTATACAAAAAATATCATGTTTTTTTCAATCAATCTTTCAATGCGCTCCTCCCTCATTGTTACCCTCCCTCCTCTCATGGAAGTTGAAACTTTAAATGAGGATGATTGTGGTATCTAAAAATAGTGATACAACATATTTACAAACGTTATTTTAACAAATTTCAACCATTTTTTCGGTTGTATTAGCCCTTTTAGGTGGATTAATCATCTTTTAAAATTACCTAAGTTTTTATTCGTCAAGGTTACATTGTATTTTAAGTAGGTTTACCAGATATGATCACTAAAATTAACTTATATTCTCAGATAGGCAATTTCGAATACTTTTACCCATTCTCACCCCCTCTAAGGGGTGAGATTGGGTCAATTTTCAATCATTTGTAGTTCAGTAAGCAATTCATATAATGTGATACTTTCTTGATAAACTATCATTACCACATAGAAAAGTATACATACCAAATAAAAAGTTATTCCGACTTCAACTGCATTTGTTATTCAACAAACAATCTTTGAGTATCCTTTTTTGACCCATTCTCACCCCCCCCCCCCCCCCCCCCAACGACGGTATAATTACTATCTCGAATTTTAAAACGATGATGAAGTTTTGGATAAATTGGTATTATATTAGAAAAATAATCTAATCGTAATAATTTTCTTTCGTGTAAAAAATTTTAAGTTAAGTCAAAAGTTTTTAAAAGCTCATTATATAAGTCATAAATGATCAAAATTTCATTGCATTCGGTTCATTGAATCCGGAGATATAACAGCTCAAAGTTGGCTATCGGATAATTATACCTTGTTCTAGAACCTTTATTACTTCGTGTAGAATGGCCCGATCTTTTCCAAATTTTGCCCACTGATACACAACTAGTTGATGAACTTACAGTAAAAATTTGAGAATATTTGATGCCCTTTTCGAAAAGTTACAGCGAGTTGTACATTTTTTTGAAAAGTGAAAATTTTACCTGTCCCAGTTATTTTGAGTATCCCCTGTATCAATTCTATCACATGCACCATCTGGGTGATCTCGGTCTTCTTTAAAACGAAATTTAAACTATCTTGATTATAATAAAATCCATTTTCGTTTGATAGATAGGGTTTGAGTTTTACTCACCAGCAGCCTAGGTAGCACAAATTGTTGAATCCCGGGTAGAGGTGAATAACAAATTAATAACTAAAGAATAACATATTTTGTCATCATATCTAAATTTGCAATTCTTTAGTTCTTTATGAATAGCTCAGGATGACACATAAATTACAAAATATGCTATCATTGTAAAACTTGTTATTGACGAGTTATTATTAAATAGTATAATAACATAATAATAACAACCCGGGTAGAGCGAAATGGCAAATGAAGGGCAAATTCAACCATTAAAATAGAATGTTTGAATATCAAAATTTGCTATTAGTTGTTTGAAATAAGAGTTAAAATAACAAAAATAATAACTAAATTTCTATGGCATAACAACTAAAGAATAACTGATTTTGCCATTGTAATAACAAAATAATAGCAAAAAGAATGTCAAAATAATAACATATTTTAATGTGATGGTAAATTATGTTATTGTTTTTATATTGTAGCAGGATAGTTTGATAGACTGCCCCAAAACCCCTTTCACCATATGCAAATTCACCCGCATTCGGATGGAACTCGACGCTTGCGATTTGTGTGCTCGATTTAGTCAGAAGCGCTCGTCGACTCACTGCTGGTGCATCTCCCGGACGCTGCTGCTGGTGTTGGACTGATGCGGCGACAGCATGTTTTCTGAGATTCAACTAGTCGGTGGAGGGGATGGCTTCTCTGGAAAAGCCTTGTTTGCGTTTTGCCAATGATGATGGTCTTTGACGGTTGGTTGGTAGGTACTCCAATGTCGATGGCGTAAAAGCTAACCATACCTAGGTATAGATCAAATTATTATCGATTATATGCCTGAGTGGGTGATGGGGGTGGCACAATGGGGGCACCACGAGATTGATCACTTTGGGCCTCCTTCTCTTCGCGTTTGCCAGGATGGATGACTTCGGGTTCAAGCGTGCGAGATTATGGGAAATTGAATTTCGAATGCTGACTAAGAGGGGGAAGCTCTTCAGAACGCTCTAAGCCAGTTTGCTTAGTTGAATTGACGAAACGCGTGTCGAGTGTGATTTCATCAATGGAGGAGGACAAGCCATTTCCAAATATTTGCAGAAGTTTAACTCTTCTATTGAAAGCGTAGATGACAATTGGAATGGACGTGCTTATAGTCTTTGTAAGCTCAATCAATCAGTACAGATCAAGCTGGCGGTTGTTCTATGGAGTTTAAGGTTCCATTTACAATTTGGAGGAGATATTTGGAGTTCTGAAATAATATCCAGTACTTCTAATATGTGTGGCGGATTGATATTCAAGATGGCTCAAGACTGTTTCCTAACATCGACTGAGAAACCGTAGGAAGACAACGATCCATCACAAAGTTGAGCCGACACTTTGTGTGTCAAAAATTGTCGGATCATGTTCTGGTACGAGAACATCAACACAAATGCCTGTGTATTCGAACGAATTTTGCTGGCGCTGTCGCCCCCAGTGAAATTGCAGTTGTTAAACTTTTCCATCTTAAATTCCCATAAAAAGGACCCTACATAAATGCGATACCAAACGACGCATATCCTGGCACAAAGCCATATCATCGTCGTTCTTCCATCTCTCGAAGCCGCCCTCGTTGAGAGTAACGTTATCTCATCAAAAGGCACTCGGCGTTCAATTTGCTTCTTATTTTTTTCGCCTAGAGGGTAATTAAGAGTGGGAAGAGGGATTACGTAAAAGAGGGACCAGGGATGAGACCGGATGAGGAGCACATGCCTTCCCTAATGATTAGCGGATGCTTCACGGGGAAAACCAGTCGAAACAAATTGTGGAAATTATTTATAAAATCTACACCTAATTCCAACGGAAATAGCTCATGCCTTCGGGTTTTAAATGAGACTCTTGTACAGAGCAAGGGAAATAATTAAAACGGAAATTAGCCGGTGACGAGATTTCTATATTTGTTGCCTCGAATGTCGACAGGCGCGCCGGGTTTCGACAGTCAGGCACGAACCCGCCCAATCTAACTTGATTGCCCTTATGCGTAGCACCTGGCTGCATTGCTCCTTTTCCCGACGGTCTTATTTACTTGTCACGATTAATCATTCCTTATCCGTGCGATTGCGTGCCTAGAACATATTTTCCTGTTTGTACCATAGGCTATGGATATACTGAACGAAATAAGAAGAGCACCATGTTGAATATTTCCGCAGGAAGCCACCGAGACCTACTGTATCTGTCAGTGCTGAAAATGTCATTTCGACGAATCTAATTTCATTCACCTACAGCTCATTTTAGAAGGGTAACCTGAGAATATGGCATATGAAAAACTTGTGCGGCTAGACCAGTTCTACAGTCGCGGTAAAACCACTCTCTTTCGAATATTTAAGTCAAATGTCACGGACTACCTCCAAAAAATGCCGATTGATATTCATCATGAATATCAATTGGCATTTTCCGAAAGTAGTCCGTGACATTTACTTTAAATATTCGAAAAAGAGTGGGTTTACGTGACTTTCTTGTAGATCTGGTCTAGCCGCACAAGTCTTTCATATACCCAGGCTCAGCTTCTAAAATGAGCTGTAGGTGGTTGAATTTAGATATGTCGAAATGACATTTTAAGCACTGATCTGTATGCATCTTACAAGGTTACGATGGTGTCCCCCGGGGAATTCAACAGGACTATTTTTATTGGATTCTACTTGCGGAAATATTAATAAATCCAAAGCCTTTCGGGTGATGGACCAGTGGTGTAGCCAGGAGGGGTCCTTAAAAGGGCGAATTTGGCCAAATGGAACATTATTGAACAATATCAAACTTCATGAAAATGCTGATTTTAGTATTTATTGTAGTAGATACAGGCAAGATAAACATAAATGTGTGATATAGCAACGAAATTAATCTCCTATAGAGTAGGTGTACCAATTAAGGCTATAGTACCAATTATGGCAATAGTTGGAAGAACAACAGCTTTATTTCCTATTTCAACAAAAAATTGTAGTTCATCGTTATAGAAATGAATGACCTATTCCTATTCATTTTTGATAGCATATGAGGCCTTTTATGAACAAAAATATAGGATATTCCACGGATTCAAAGCATTTCAAAATGTTGTGCCATGCATACGTTGCCCGCATAACGATTTGGTAAGCAACATGCAGTACTAAATAAAGGATTTTTAATGTAAAAAGTCAGTCATTCAATAAATAGATACTAGGTACTGGTAGAAAATGGCAATGTAATCTGATCACATTTTGTGGAATATCATGTATATTTCTATATGGCGATATTTGGTACAAAGGGTGTTATGGAGTACTAAATATGGCGATACTCTAAAAGCGATTTGTTTACATTAGCGTTGGGAAATTTTGAATCGATGTTCGCCACATCGACGTTTTTGTTCCGATTAATCGATTTTTGAATCGATGTTGAAGCCCCACGAAATCGACCGAATCGATTTTTTACATTCGATTTTTCTTTCGATTCACAAGCATGAAATTTCTTTTTTTTTTCAGTCTGATTTCGAATGGATTCTGAACATTTTTTTTGAGAATCCCTCTCAGAATTCTAGATGAATTTTTCTTAATAATGTGGAAGATCCCCTCTTGAGATCCCTCTCAGAGTTATGGGACAATCTCTGGGGATTCTAATGGGATGTCTTTCCCTCTCAGGATTCTGGAAGTATCTGTCAGAGAGTTCTGGGGATATCTGTCTAAGCATTCTGGGAGAATCCCGAGGAAAAACTTCTCTCAGGATTCTGAGGGAATCCATCACAGCATTCCGGGAGAATCCATCTCGGGAATCTGAGGAAATCCCTCAGGATTCTGGAAGAATTCCCCTGAAGATTCTGAGAGAATCCATGTCAGAAAACTGGAGCAATCTCTCCCAGAATTCTAGGGAAATCCTTAATAGAATTCAGGGAGATCCTAATGGAAAAGTTTTTCTCTCTTTTCTGGGACAAGGTCTCTCAGGATGCTGGTGTGATAATTTTAAGCATTTTGGAGGAATCTCTCACAGAATTTTAGAGGAAACCTTAGAATTATGGAAGAGTCCCTTTAAAAATTCCGGAGGATTTTTTTCAACAGAATTATATGGGAATACCTATCAGAATTCTAGGGAATCTCTGGATTCTAAGGGAATTCATTTCAGGATTTTGGGGTATTCCCTACCAGGGTAATCCCTATCAGGATTCTAAGAAATTTCTGGATGATCTGGGCTGATTCCTCTAGCGATTCTGGAAGACCCTCACTTAGGATCCCGCTCAGAATTCTGAGAAAATCTTCCTCAGCATTCTCAGAATTGTGGACAAATTCCTCTCAAAATTCTGGGGGAATATTTCTTAGGATTCTGGGGAATTCCCACACAGGATCACTAGAATCCTTCGCAGGATTCTGCGTAAGATTCTTTTAAGATTCTGGGGGAATATCACTAAGTATTCTGCGGATACTCCTTCCCAGATTCTCTGAAAATTCGGCTTTCTGGTGTAATCCCCGTCAGGATTCTGGGGAAATTTCTCTCAAGATTCTGGGGAACTTGTCTCATGATTCTGGAGAATTCCTTGGGATTCTGGGACTATATTTTTCAGGATTCTAGGGCAATTTCTTTCAGAATTTTTAATTATTGAAGAATCTCTCACGAGATTCTGGGCAGAATTCGCTAGAGAAATTTGGATTTTGGAGAATCCCTCGCATAGATTCCTCTTAGGGTTCGAAAGAAATCCTTCTCAGCATTCTACGTGAATCCCAGTAGCATTCTGTTTTCTGTGTTCTGGAACAGTTGCTCCCAGAAATCCCTTTCAGGATTCTGGGAGAATCCCTCTTAGTAATCAGGGAAAATCCCTGACAAGATTATGGGAAAATTTTCTAGGGATTCTGTTGTAATAGTTTGAAGTATTCTAAATTTTAAATTCTAAAGAAATCACTCTCAGAGTTCTGGGACAATCCCTTTCAGAAGTTTAGGAGAGTCCATTCAAAGATTCTAGGGGAACGTCTTTCAGAAATCTGCGGTATTTTCTGTTTTATGTGAGAATACCTCTCAGAATTCCAGGGAATCCTTCTCAGGATGCTGGGGAAGTCCATTCTAGAAGTTTTCGTAATCCCTTCCAGGGATAATCCTTATAAGATTTTCGGAAAAGTCTCTCTTAGATTTCTAAATATATTTCGCTCAAGAATCTGGAGCTACCCCTCTTATGATCCCTTTCAAGATGCTGAGGAATCACTCTTAAAATTCTGAGGAATATCTTTCGGGATTCTGGCAGGATTATGCTCAGCATTCTAATGGATTCCACCCAGGATATTTTGGGAATTCTGGGAGAATACTTAAAAGGATTCTGGAGGAATTCTTCTCAAGATTCTGGGGTCCTATCTCCCAGAATTCTGTGAGAGTATATCTAAGGTTTCTTTGGCAATCCCGCCCAGTACTTTGAGGGAACCTTTCTCAGGATTCTGGAGTAATCCTTCTTAGGGTTCTAAGCTACCCTTTTCAGGATTCAGGGTCATTTCATTTAAGTTTCTTGGGGAATTATCCTAGGAATCCGAACATCTTTTTTGTGAGAATCTCTTTCAGTATTCTAGATGAATTTATCTCAAGAATGTGGAAAAACCGCTCTTGGAATTCCTCTCAGGATTCTGGGAGAATTCATCTTAGGATTCTGGGATAATCATATTCAGGGTTCTAGGATAATCCCTGTAAGGATTCTGGAAAATTGTGGGAGATTGCCTAGGGAAAGCTTATCTTAGTATTCTGAGATAATCTATCACAGGATTCTGGGAGAATTCCTACCGAGACTCTGAGACAATCCGTCTCATAGATATGGGGTAATCTCTCTTAGGATTCTAGGAAAATCCTTAACCCTCTAATACCCAAATTTTTGATTTTGATCTAAATATCATTTTTCGTCATCTAAAATCGATTTAAACATGTTTTGGAAGATGATTCTTTTTAATTCTCGATCTCGTGAATTTCAGTTTTTGATTTTTCTAATTTTTATTTTTGAACATCCCCACACTTTTATATTTTTCCTGGAAGCCTATTTGGGGTACGGATTTTTCGAGATGAAAACATTTTGAGATTTTATGATTATTGTTGAAATATTTTTATTTTAAATTTTTTTCATAGGAAATTTTATTTTCCGTGTAATTCTAAGGAAAGTAATTTTAGAGTGTATTCGATTCCCTTAAACTATTAAAATAGGATAGAATGATTTGAGAAAAAATTAAAATATGTAAATTGTAGCGATTCAACACAAAATAAACAATGACTTCTAAAAGTTGGCTAAAACATCAATGTTTCAATGATTTTTAAAAAATGTAAATACGCTTTAAAATACACCAAAAACCATTTTGAGATATACAAAACAGTCCTAAATATCAGCCAAAAATATAAAAATTTTGATTTTCCACGAAAAAAAATACAAAAATGCTCAAACTATACCCCGTCTAAAGGCGGGGTTGGGTATTAGAGGGTTAAAAAAAATTCAGAGAGAATTCCTACCAAGATACCGGAAGAGTCTTGCTTTCTTTTCTAGTTAATGTTGCTCAGGATTTTGGTGTATTTTCAGCATTCTGAAGAAATCTCTCTCATAATTCTAGAGGAACTCCATTCAGAATTCTTAAGGAGCCTATTTAAAGATTCTGGGGGAATTTCACTCAGCAGTCTGCGGGAATTTGTCCCAGTACTATATGGGAATACTTCTCAGAGTTCTGGGGAATCTCAGGATTTTTCTTTCGATTCAAAATTATTAATTTCATTTTTTTTTTCAGAATGCACTGTATCAACGTTATATCCATTTTCGAATCAGATTCGTGAAGTGTTTGATGTGCAATCTCAAATCTTGATATTGAATTATTTTTATTTAGACAAAAAAAACATACCATAAACTTGAACTACATGCAGCAAACGAATCATTTTATAGTTCTGTAATATTTTATAATAAATCGGTGAATCGATTCTGCTGATCCGATTCGAATCGATTCACAAAAATCGATGTCTCAGCCAGATTTGCCCAATTCTAGTTTACATACTTTGACAAGTAAAATAATTCAATCAAAATAGTTTTACTCATGACTTCCATGACGAGACGATGAGCGGAAACAATATCTTTAAGGTTTATGCTTGATAAACAGGTTTCCACAATTAAACAACCGTAAAAGCACGGAGGAGGCAAAGGCAAATTTTACATTGGTGGTGGATATTTCAGCGATTTATATTTTCCTGAATTTGAACTCTTTTTTTCCAAAATATGAAGCTGAAATGAGTCCAACTTGCACACACATCATATTTTTACCATATTGGAAAGACATTTGGACATATTTTCTAAAATTTATACTATAAAACCAAGCATTTTCAAATAGTGGCCTATAACCATTTATAGATATGTTTTCTGGAAATTGTGTTCACTTGTCACATTATTACTTGATATCGTTTGATTTTGGTGGCCCCCGGTGGTGTTAAGGTTAATTTTGTGATAAATAATGAACATTCCATAATTGGTACACCTTTATCGCTATAATGGGAACACTATGGCCATAATTGGCAAATACAAAGATTTTTAAAACTAATATTATATCGGCTTAACACACTTTTTCATATAAACTTATGTTTATATGCTCCGCAAGGATTCAAACTTGTATCAATCATTCAGAAATAATCAATTTTTCCCGCACATGCTATTGAAATCTGATTTGAATCTGAACTGCTGACATATTGCATCCATATTTGGTACCCCTACCCTAGGTGTTTATAGTGTGAGAATTTTTGCATCTTATTTTATTGAAAGAAGTATCATCCAATTTTCACCCTTGCAAGACCTAAGACATATTTAAGTTGATACGAAATCATATATTTATGTTTATTCTGCCTATTCCTACTACAATAAATTATTAAATTAACATTTTCATGAAGTTTGATATTTTCAGATGTTGTTACATATGGTCCAATTTGCCCCTTTGAGAGCCCCTCCTGGCTACACCACTGGTCCATCACCTGAAAGGCTTTGGATTTATTCATATTTCCGCCAGCAGAATCCAACAAAAATAGTCTGGTTGAAATCCCCGGGGACACCATCGTAACCTTCGCTTGCCAGTAGCAAAAAAAAATCAGAGCCGAATTTTTCTACTAAAATCCATCATGTTCAATCTTCTATAACTTTGGCAATTATCAATATTTTTGGCTGAAAATTTCACCACATCATCATCAGTTTATTGATAATCTAGGGTCAAAATCAATAAAAAATTGTATATTTTGAGTTATAACAAATTATATAAAAAATGTCACTTTTGAACATATTATTTTCAAAAATCCATATTTTAGTGAAAAATTAATGTAGCTTTATGAAAATTTCACTGCAACCTCAGATAATATAGGAAATGATATGGTCAAAATTTGAACCTTTTTCATCCAGTGGTTTGGGCTACAGCCATCGTCAAAGTTTAAGAACTAAAAAATCATATCTCAAAAACTAAAAAACATACATTTCTGATTTTTTGGTATGTTACGCACAAATTTCCTGTATTTTCTGATAAAAATATAAAACCAGGGTACCTCTTTGGTCCCGAGACCTTGAAAATGTAAACTTACTGATATATTTGCATATTTTTTGCACAAAAACAAAATTCGGCCCATTCGACGTATTTTTCCTACAAACTAGAATTCAAAAGCTTTCAAACAAAAAAAAGAAGTTTCAAATCGGTTCACTGGTTCAAAAGTTATGATTTTTTGAAAATTTTAGTTTTTTTAACCTTGATTTTTAGGACCACCCATCTAAAAATTGGTCACCCTAATGATGAAATAAAAAAAATACGGGTCTAATTATTTTCGATGAACTACAAACCCACCAAGTCTTACGATGGAATGGCTGTACAATATTTAAAAGTGAAATTCAATACACATTGCGATCAAACATTACATTTCCTAAGAAAATACATTTGTAATATTTTACGTTGAAGTTTTTTTTAAATATAAAAAACCCTTCCAAATGATCCAAATGATTGAATAAATAAGACAAAATCTTTTAGCAAATTGAGTTTCGTTGGATTCTGGGATGGTTATGGCCTTCACTGGTTTAGTTTTCGATAACAAAATACACTGAAAAAAAAATATCATTCGGACAAGAAAAAGTTTTTGCTAGAAAAACTTTTTTTCCTTGAATGTGCCCATCTTGTGATAATCACCCATAGAACACTTTTTTGTTGGAGTAGTCATTTTGTTTATCAAACACAATTGATAAAAATCAAAAAAAAAGTTAAGCCCTTTTCAAAAGTTAGTCTACAAAAAATAATTAAAAAATTGAGTAAGGAGTGTATCGTAAAGTAGTTGAAAATGTTTACAATGCTTATACAACTTTTAAGTAATTTTATTTTTGGAGATACTGCATAAATCCTTGAAAAAATAAATGGCTTTTATGATTTTCTAAAAATGTTCTTTAAACTGAGTTTTAACCTAGATTACTGAACACATGTTTTTAAATTTTTGCACGCCTTCTAAAAATTGAAATTGCGAAAAAAGTTCGATAATGTTCGAATTTATTTATTTATGGACGAGTAATTTATTGCAAAAACAGAATTTTATAACCTTTTAAGATATTAAAAGCAGAACTTCAAAGTTTGACCAAAAAATAGACGTTTTTTGGAGTGGACCATTTTGTAGATATATGAGATTTTTCTATCGAAAATATGAATTTTGAAAGTCGGTGTTGAATGATATGTTATGTGTACATAACTGTTAACAAGCATCAATATTTTCTAAATTTTTTATCGTACAAATTTTATTCTCTACAGATTTTTAAAATCTTGAAAAATTTCAACATAATTGCATTTTGTGCAGATTTTTATTCTGTGAGGTGTATTCATTTAACCATATTTTTAATAATACTAAACATTTTCCAATTTTTTCCAAGCTGTTCTAAACTTAAGATTTCATAGAAGAACCGAAATAAAAAGACCAACCCAGCTTCGAAATAGAGCATCCGTGAACATTTTCACCTACTTTCCGATACACTCCTTATGCAAAGTGGTCTATCTGGGCGAGGTCTACACACCAAGACAGTTTCGTTGTAATCTGAGAGGGTGCTGCCAACTTTTGTTCGAGTTGGCGCGAAAACCGTCAATGGTGGCAAGAAACGAAATCTCGAACTAAACTTGCAAAACCACAAAAGTGTTGTGCAAAATTTAAAGGGATCTTTCAAAAACTGAGATCAAAATTGTGTTACGTTACTTTTCTCGAAAATGTGGCACTTGTAAGAGATCCTTAGTTATCAAACATTGGAAAAAAAAACGTAACGAACGAACACCCAGAGCGGAACTATTTTCATTTCTCGCACTGTACACCTCACTACTCGTTTTTCCATAGTTTCTTCGAAAGCACACTGTTTTATTCATACTTTCAACTATGTATAGTTGCACAACGCTAAAAACTTTGAAGCCACCTAGAAAAAAAAAGCTCTTGAATACTAATGTCCGCATCTATTTTTCTTCTTTCTCTCTCTTCCACAGATCATAGACATAAGAGATATCCTGCGGGTGCCTAGTATAGAACAGATGAAGGATGTATATATTGTCCAGTGTTTAATGGAGACTGATCTATACAAACTGCTGAAAACACAGGTGAGTGTCGAACCCCCTACAGCAAGGAGCACGAAGCAAGGAAAAGAAGAAGCTTCGCTCCTTTCACCCGTCCTGACTTTTTCCCACTCGAACGTCCTGCCATGTCCCGTTGTTGGTCGTTTCCCAAGCCGGCGACACAGTTTCAGGCTGTTGTTTTTGTGCTTTCGCTTCACCCTTTCGTTTGTTTTCCGTAAATTTCCCTCGATTTCAAAGTCCCGTCGTTGTCGTCGTCATCGCCATAAGCTACTGCACTGTACTGTATTGCTTGCTTGTAGGAAAAAATGGAAAATTCTGAAAAAAAGCTCGTCGCCTGCCTGTTGGATCGCCCTCGCCCAAGTCCGTGGGTTCCCGTTTGGGCTCCGGTTTGAGACAAAAGCACGTATAGAAATTTTTGAATAATTCATCGGGGCTTCGGGTTTCCCTCTTTTTTTTGGAAGGAGGCAACCAGGCGGCAACAGCTCCGGCAAGATGTAATGAAAACAAAGTTTGCTTTAATTTATCTGCTCTCCGTGTGCGCTTCGGTATGTGGCTTCTGTGTCTTTTGTGATAGAATCTTTCGTGTGCCGCTTTGGAGAGGATACGGGCACGAGTTTTTAGTCACAAGAAAGAACTTAATAAAACCCATAATTTTCAAGGGTGATTCTGGAACGGTTGAAGAAAGCAGTAGCCAGCTGTTTCGGGTTTTCTACAAAGGCTGTTGTTTTTATCTAAATGGTTCGGCTTGTGTTATATTTGAAGGCTTAGAAGTGCACTCATATAAGTTTTCAAAAAATGAATTGTTATACTGCAATTTGATCATCAATATTTTGTCATGTTTCTAAACAATATTGAAGAAGTACAAAGTCAATTTTCCTGAGGGGTTCTGATTATAACTTTCTGGAAAATTTTAGGAAAAAAAGTTCAGGGTGAAACTGAAATGCCCTCCTGAAATGTAGATCTGGCTGTTTCCATAGAGTGCTTTCTATATAAATTCATAGACGAAAAAATGAAGGGTTTCATAGAGATACCTGCAATAGAGATAAGTGACATTTCAACACACGAACACTAGCGCAAATTTTTCCTCACACAAAAGTGCACGCCGATTGAAAGGCTATTCAGATTGCATATGCAAATATTACCCAATCGAATTGGGTAAAACGGGTAAATAATGATAAAACTAACGTCCGGGGCAAGAGTGCAAATATTTTCCTCGCAGTTTCACAACTACATCTACTAAAAAGGCACGCATACATTTGAACGTGATTACCTCTGTAGTTTCTTTTGAGATTTCTGCAAGAGTTTCTACAGAGTTTATCTAGGACTTCTCACTGGAATTCCTCCAAGCGTTCTATCTGGGAAAGTTCCGGGACATTGGGCCGAACGCCATTTGGCCGGAAGGGTCATTTAGCCGAACACTGTTTAGCCGAATGCCGTTTGGCCGAAAAATGAATGATGAACTGTTCTCCTCATCAGTATACCGCGGAAGAACAGCCTATGATTTGAAGAAGGAAAAATCTATGATAAAATATTGGCAGTTTCTGCATCAACCAATTCTTAAATGGTTAAGCTAGAAAGGATAGCCCATGATTAAAAGAAGGAAATATTTCTAATGTTTATATTAGCAGCTAGTATGTGAAAAACTTCCTCTGAATTCTTTGGACCACAATTCGGCCAAACGACATTCAGCCAAATAACCCATTCCACAGTGGTGCGTTGCTGAACAAAAGCCAGCCAAAACCTCTTACCCAAAACCCTCAAAAACATATGAAAATCATGAAATCTATCGCAAGTTTTCGCAAAATAAATCATACACCAATCGAAAGCACTGGTCTTAGGCTTACAAAATCGCACAACCACATCGCGGGCGCGCTCGTCCTACTATAGTTTTAGATCAATTTTGACTCAAAAATGGGTAATTTTCAAGAATATCGAAGGATAACTCATTTTTAGGCAGCTTTTTCACAACTTAAATGCCATACAGATGATCTTCACATATCTACGAACAAAGCCTTCAAAGCAACTATTATAGTTCATGCGTTTATTAAAGCACGGGACACTGGCATAGCTGTAAATAAACATTATAGATTTTGTATGAAGGCCATGAACCACAGTCCGTTCAGGAGGCTGTCAAAAATTCAAATTTCAATGAATCGATCTGAAAATTTGGATTTCTACAGTTGAAATATTTAGGAATCTGACAAAAATATTATATCTACGTGAAAAGCATTTTCATTTTTTAGGTTTCGACCGCCTTCGCACCACTGTGCATTCGGCCAGATGGCATTTATCCAAATGGCATCCGGTCAAATGGTGTTCGGCCAAATGGCCGGACACCATCTGGGAATCGCCCGGGAATTACTTTTGAAAATTTTCAGAAATTCTTTCTGCGAATACTCCAGGTGTTACTTCTGGGAATCTCCGGCCGTTCCTTCTAGGTATTTTCCAGAGATATCTTGTGGGAATCTTCCAGGAGTTCCTTCTCGGAATATTTTAGGATTTCATTTCTATGAATACTCCAGGAGTACTTTTTTGGGGTGACCGGCCATTTGGCCGAATGCCGTTTGGCCGAATGCCGTTTGACCGAACGCCATTTGGCCGAATGCCATCTGGCCGAATGGTCGTTTGGCCGAAAGCCGTTTGGCCGAATTATGTTCAAAAGAATTCAGAGGAAGTTTTTGACATTCCAACTACCAATATGATAATCAGAAATATTTCCTTTTTTTAATCATAGGCTATTCTTTCTAGTTTTGACATTCAGGGATGAGTTGGCGTTGAGTCTGTCAATATTTTATCAAAGATTTTTCCTTCTTTGTATCATAGGCTGTTGTTTCAAATTATACTGATGCGAGGAATAGTGACATGGTCACTTAAGTCCATCATTTATTTTCGGCCAAACGGCATTCGGCCAAATGGCATTCGGCCAAATGGCGTTCGGCCAAACGGCATTCGGCCAAATGGCGTTCGGCCAAATGACCCGAAATCCTTTTTTGGATTCCACTAGGAGTTCGTACTGAAGTTTCTTAGGGAAATCTTCCAGGAGTTTTTTTCTGTGAATCCTTCAAAAGTTTCTAATGGGCATCTGGCAGGAGTTTCTACTTGGAATATTTCAGGATTCGAATTCAAGTAATCCTCCAGGAGTTCTTTTCGCGATTCCTCCAGTAGTTCCTTTTGTAGTACCTTAGGAAAATCTTCCAGGAGTTTTGCTTTCCTGTAAATCCTTGAGGAGATTTTTTGAGGGAATCCTGCAGTATTTCATTCTGGGAATCCTCCAGTAGTTCACACGAACGATTTTTTCCATTTCATATTAGGATTAGTTCGGAGAGTACCTTCTTGTAATATTCCAGAAGTTTCTTCCAGAAATTCTCCAGAAGTTCCATGTGGAAACCATGCTTTGAGTTCCATCCCGGAATCTTTCAAAAGTTTCTTCTGAAAATCCCCCAGGATTTACTTTCGGCAATCCACAAAGAGTTGCTGGAAAAATCACTAAATCGAATTCCTGAATTATTGTCCGGAAGGAATTTCAGGAGGAATCGCCGCCTAAGCTCCTCTAGGTACACCCAAATGGAATTCCTAGAGGATTCTCCAGATGAAATTGCTGGATCATTCCTCAAAACGAACACCAGTGAAGTTGCCCTAACAACACAAAAAAGCTAAAAAGAAATGAAAAATCATAAGCTTTCGATTATCCGAGAACTTTTTTTTTAAGTCCGAGGTAATCGAGTACGACTTGCAGTGCTTTATTTTAAATGCACACAAGAGTCCCATAAAGAGTCATAAAATGTTCTCAACAACTTTACTGAAGATTTCTAGGTGGTCACAATTTCGCCACATAGCGGTGAAATCGCGTACCAAACTTTACGTACCAACCATTTGAGAGTCATAAACAGTTTGACCAAGCCTGCCGGAGTACGATTTTCGGTATGTATAAAAAAAATGCTTAAGAATACCCCAATAATGGCACAATTCTTGAAAGTTGCTCTTGATAGAGTTTCGGAGAAATTCCTAAGTGATAGCTATTTTCAGGATTGACTTCAGTTCATGCGAAATGTCCCGAAAATTTCAATGAGGAATTGTAGACAATTGAAGTCTACTAGTCTTGAAGGGATTTGTTCGGAATTCCTGAATAAATACATGCCTAAAAAACCTAAGAATGTACTTCTATTTTTTTTTATTTCAAAATAACGTAATTTACGAGAATGTGCCATAGATTACCCTTTATATATTCAAGCCTAACTTTACCAAACACCGTATGTAACATATGTAAACAAAAAAGAGATTTTCACATGAGGCGCTGAATTTCGTTAATGACTACTTGTATCACTCACCTCACGTTTCTAAAATGCTCAATGTATGAGTTGCTATGGAAACAGCGAACTTCCCCTTCGATTTTCTCCATTCGTGGATTTTGTTAGATACGGTGTTTGGTAAAGTTAGGCTTAAATTGTGATTTTTTTGAACAATCTCTGAAAATATTATTATAAATTGAACGAACTTTATGTGAATTTACAGGAAAGGAGCAGGGGGAGGTGAAGGACGTTTAAAATCAATTTATATTACAGGATTGTGGAGAATGAGGGTCTTAATTAACTGTCTAGAGTTGTGGAGCGGATCTGGTGTGATGGTTAGAACACTTGATTATCACGCCGAGGACCTGGGATCGAATCCCACTCCCGACAAACTCGCAAAATGTGAGTTCTTCCTTCGGAAGGGAAGTAAAGCGTGGGTCCCGAGATGAACTAGCCTAGGGCTAAAAATCTCGTTAATACAGATAATAATAAAAAAAAAACTGTCTAGAGGGTGAGAACGATCATGGGATCTACAAGCGTAGCTTTGATCAAATTATTCATTAAACCCTCTGAAACGCCGTGCAAGGTTTTGAAAACCCTCTGAAACCATGTGATACTTCCTTGAAAACCAACCGGAAACCCCTTCCAAACCCTTAGGAAACCCATCGAACGCCTGTTAAGAAGCCCACCTGATACTCCCATGAAACTCATTTGAAAGCCCTCTGAGACCTCCTTAAGCCTCCAGAAACCAATCCGATACCCACTGGAATGGCTTGAAACGCCTAAAGATCCTTCTGAAACCCCCTAAAACTCACTCGAAGCATTTCTGAAACCCTTAGAATTCCCCGGAAATGACTCTAAAATCTGTATGAAACATCCTGAAATTCGACGCATTTAAACTTCTCTTAAATATCCCTGACACACCTTGAAACACCTGTAAAACTGCCCTCGAAATTTCTCCTCCTAAACCTCCTAAAACCGACTGTAATACCCGGAAATCCCTTCAAAACCCGGAAATCCCATCAATAAATGCCTTAAATCCGTTCTCAAACTCTTCTGAAAGCTCTCGGAAGCCCCCTTAAGCTCCCGGTAACCACTACGAAACCTCCTTGAAATGTCTTGAAACGGCTTTAAACCCCCTTAAACTCACATGATAGAGCCCTGAAACCCCTGAAACGCCCGGAAATCACTCCGAAACTCCCCTGAAATTCTTGAAACGTCTTGAAACGCCTTAAAAGACCTTGAAGCCCCTCTGAAATTCCCCCGAAACAAACTCCTTTATAATTTCTTGACTAATTTTACTTGGATGCCCTTCACCTCTCATAGTTTGTAATTTTTCAACTGGCAAGTTCGCTAGAATGGCTGCCACAATGGTCGACTTTTGCACTTACTCACGATTTCAAGCGCACAAATCTCATGAATAAACTAAACTAGCGCACCGAAACTTCTTACTTCGAACTTATTACAAGTGAACAAGATCAAAACAGAAGTTACACTATTATCAAAAGTTTACTTCTTGAGCTTTGTGCATTTGAAGATCTGATGCAATGTCGAACTGAGATTGCAAGACGTTCGTCATTAATAGCGAAGACCACTTTATCAAGAAGACTTGCAGCACTGCTGAAAATCGGGAGTCACTGTTAGCAGCGCCACCACGGATGAAGGTGGCACTATTCATGATAGTGTGTGTAAATTTTCATACTCACATCATTGCACTCTTACACTTTTATACAAAGGTATTACCTTAGCTCAACAGGCGACGGTGCCGTTGATGAGGCTTGCCGGTAGTATGGGAAAATAACAGAGTTCCATGTCTTGATGAAGTAGTCTTCGTTAATAGGCTGTCAAAAAAAAACCGGTTCGAAAAGTGAAGGTACTCATTCCTAAAATGGAAGATATGCATATTTAGAGCATATTTGTAGAATAGTTCGATTTTGTAAAATATCATGTAGAGGTAGAACGATTTTTGAAAAATTACCATTTTTGATGAAAATTCTCAAAAAAAAAATCATTTTTTTTGTAAAATATGTTCATCTTAATCATTTCATCTCCTTATCGGTCTTTTTCTACTCAGAGTGTTAAGGAGTAGAGATCAAAGTGAATAATGAAAATGAAAGATATGATAGTATTCGCTAGGTTGCGAACAAGTGTGAAAATTTATAGAAGGTGAAATTAGGCAAGAAGGCCATGTATTGAAGGCCAATTTTGGTATGGTGGTGTTAACCATCAACCAAGCCGATCTATTCCAGGTGGTTTGGCAAAGGTTTCACGCATTCGATGTATTCGTTCAATACAATACATCCACTTTGATCTATACTCCCTTACACTTTGAGTAGAAAATGAGCGATAAAGCCATAAAACGATTTAGTTATAATTAAATACGGTCGATTAATCAGAATATATGATAAATTTTAATTTCTGATTGTTTTTCAATATTTTTGTATTTTTCTTTGGGCAACTTTGCATTCGTGAAGGGTATTGGTTTTTGAAATATTGTGCTTATAATGACGAACTTTTTTTGTGCTGATAAAAGGACATTTTTTTGTAAATTTTCTCTAGAAAAAGATCGAAATATCTTGTCTAGAAGCTAAGATATTACGCTAGACAATATTTCAAATTTTTGTAAAACTTTGTATATACGCATATGTACGCAAATGTGGTGTTTCTCCGAAAGGCTACTTTGCAGGTTGGCATTCGTTATCCGACTGGTTTATTAAACATAACATAAACGCGGGTCGACACAATTGGAGTCTCTTTTTTCTCAGAAATGTCAGGGCATTGCCTTCCAATCCTAGGTTAATCTACTTATAAGCAACTTTTGTAAAATGATCTACTTTACTTGGCAATTGCTCAACTGCAGTTTGAGCGTTACGATCGATTCGCAAAAGTAGCAGTTTGAATGTTGGTTTACTCTACACCAAGTACTTATAACAAAGTGCGTCAAAATGGGAATGAATTATTAATTATATTACTACAGAATAGTACTATCAGATAAAAGTTTCCTGGTTGAACATAAAAAATAGTACATGTATTTTTTTTGGCAAATTTTTAAGAAAAATGTACCAAAAATAGTCCTTTGTTTGATCAACACAAAAAAGGTTCTGCCCTTAATAATAACCCAATATTTCAAAACAAATACCCTTTAAGAATGCCTAGTTGTCCAAAGATAAATACAAAAACATTGACAGAATTCTGAAATTGAAAAAATATTACAAAAAAAATATGATTTCTTTTGACAATTTTCATGAAAAAAGGTAAGTTTTCAAAACTTGTCCTAGCGCCACCTCTAAACGATTGTTTTTTTGGAAAAATCGAAATGCTTTACAAATATGCTTCAAATATGCATATCTTTCATTTTTGGGTTGAGCACCTTGACTTTTAGAACATTGATTTTCTGGGCCAGCCTAGTCCTTAAGCATTTAGGCACGAATCTTCCTTAAATAAAAAAAAGACACTACACCGTCTTCAGCCAGAGGCTGCACAGACTGAACATTACACATACACGAGACAACGGACAACACACATAACACCCAGTGGCCCAATGTAGAATTTTCCGTTCGACGAAAAGTTTTCCCCGACTGAAGCGGGAATCGAACCCGCACTCCGAGGCTTACGAAACGCCTAGACGACTGACACCGCTAACCGCACGGCCACGAAGCCCACATTTTACGAGCCGATATTATAAATACAAATTTTGCATATCATATCATATCATATCATATCAAAAGGCTAAAATAATGATTCGACTAGTTTTCAAACAACGTCAACCTAAAAGTATTCCATAATTCGCATAATTTTGAGATGAGTCGTTAGATTTTACTTCGTGTGTAACAGTTCTCTTTGTACTCTTAGCTTTTTTGGCAATTCTGAATTTTTGAGCGTTTTTAAAAGAAAAATATTATAAACAAACTACACCTTTAAATCTCCTGAAACCTTTTAAAACTGTTTTTTTCACTACATATATCACAGCGAAGACAGCACAACAATGCGAACCATTATAATGGATACAACATTATATTGCTGATTATAAATAATTAGGCTTTCTAGGCAAAAAAAAACACATACTTGATTTTTAAGGATTTGCTCGCTTCTCCAAATTTCCAAATATGACCAGGTTCTTCTATTTGTTATTTTTTTTTGTAATTTTCCAGAAATTATTTAAATTTTTTCAGAATTACTCCTGAGATATAAATGAATGTTTATTTTACTGTTAGGCTAAATTACTTATAGATTTCTGTTTGAAATCTGTTTGGAATCTTCCAAGTTTGTTTATCTAGATATTTTTAGAAAATATTGTTTTATTTTCAAAAATTCCTAAGATTTATTTATTTATCTCTTTTACCCTTTGATACAAAAATCTCTTTGTATTTTCGACGCTGAAGTTGAATCTCGTATTTTTTTTTAATTATTGGGAAATAATCTACAATATCCAAGACAGTAAATCGTGAAGATCGAAATCTGATGCATTGACAACAGTTATGAAGAAATTAATTAGGAATCTCTTATGATAAATAAGGATGAAAGATTTTAAAAACTTTCCAATTTATAAGAGCCCTACAGAAATCCCTATAATATTTCCGCCTAAATATTTTTAATAAACTCTATCAGAGTTTAAAGCTATGTTCACTTAGAATCCGGAACCATGTCACATTTTCTAGTGGCGCTCTCAATGAACATAATCATCATTCTTTTGCAGCACTCTGATCATACACTAGTCCTCTTTAAATGGTGAAAATTTCATCGATTTTCTTGCAACGAGTGAAAAGTTATTTCAGATTGAAGACAAGAGGAGGAAAAAACTCTTGCACAAACACGTTGAAAATTTAGCGTGGTTAGGTACGACAGTCGCGAAAAATGTTAATACCGTCAAAACCATTATGTGTTATGTGCACAGATGTTGTTAACCATGGCATAAGGAAGTGTCCTCGGAAGAAAAAAGCTTGGGTTCATTGATAAATCTGCTTTGAATTTGAAGATTTGGCAAGACTTTCAGTGGTATCGTCACAGATGGGTAGTGTTTATCAACGAAAAAAACACTCAAATTTCGCGTTTTCTCAATTCACTGAATTGCCCCTCATTTCGCAATAAAAAAAAAGTTTGGCAATTTTTCTTCGGAATCCTAGTCAGACTAGTCAAGGCACTCAGGACACTGCATAGATGACCTGATTGTTGAAAAAACGTGCGGAAGGGGTTGTTTCTAAAATTTACCACCGTTGTGCAGATTTTTAGAGAGGTCAACACTGAAAAAGTGAGAAAATGTGTGAAAAATAAAAATAAATCATTTCAATGATATTTTTCCATGAAAGTACAATAAATAACCTTTGTTTTGAGGGCTTCACCTTTTATGTTTGTTATTCCATCCCTAAGATATACGTGATTTTGTCATTCCGGATTCTAAATGAACATAGCTTTACACCAGAAATTTAAATATTTTGTAAATGAAAATAATTG
The DNA here is from genome assembly GCF_035046485.1 of Aedes albopictus. NCBI lineage: Eukaryota > Metazoa > Arthropoda > Insecta > Diptera > Culicidae > Aedes > Aedes albopictus. The sequence goes on from NC_085137.1 coordinate 130,542,153, forward strand.
TCATATGTCCTAAAATATCTTGTGTGACTGCTCCAAGAACTTTAAATTTAAACCTTTATGAATTTTCTCTTGAGTCTTTTTTGTTTCAGTTTCAATTAAGTTTCAGTTTTAGTTAAAAGACAATTACACCGTCTTCGACCTTGTGGCCACTACAGACTGAACATTACTAACATTAGACAACGGACAACACACATAACACCCAGTGGCCCAGTGAAGAATTTTCCGTTTTGACGAAAAGTTTTCCCCGACTGGAGCGGGAATCGAACCCACACTCCGAGGCTTACAAGACACCTAAACGACTGACGCCGCTAACCGCTCGGCCACGAAGCCCACAAGTTCACAGTTCAGTTTCAGTTTAGTTTTAGTTCAGTTTCAGTTCAGTTTCAGTTCAGTTTCAGTTCAGTTTCAGTTTCAGTTCAGTTTCAGTTCAGTTTCAGTTCAGTTTCAGTTCAGTTTCAGTTTCAGTTCAGTTTCAGTTCAGTTTCAGTTCAGTTTCAGTTCAGTTTCAGTTCAGTTTCAATTCAGTTTCAGTTCAGTTTCAGTTCAGTTTCAGTTCAGTTTCAGTTCAGTTTCAGTTCAGTTTCAGTTCAGTTTCAGTTCAGTTTCAGTTCAGTTTCAGTTCAGTTTCAGTTCAGTTTCAGTTCAGTTTCAGTTCAGTTTCAGTTCAGTTTCAGTTCAGTTTCAGTTCAGTTTCAGTTCAGTTTCAGTTCAGTTTCAGTTCAGTTTCAGTTCAGTTTCAGTTCAGTTTCAGTTCAGTTTCAGTTCAGTTTCAGTTCAGTTTCAGTTCAGTTTCAGTTCAGTTTCAGTTCAGTTTCAGTTCAGTTTCAGTTCAGTTTCAGTTCAGTTTCAGTTCAGTTTCAGTTCAGTTTCAGTTCAGTTTCAGTTCAGTTTCAGTTCAGTTTCAGTTCAGTTTCAGTTCAGTTTCAGTTCAGTTTCAGTTCAGTTTCAGTTCAGTTTCAGTTCAGTTTCAGTTCAGTTTCAGTTCAGTTTCAGTTCAGTTTCAGTTCAGTTTCAGTTCAGTTTCAGTTCAGTTTCAGTTCAGTTTCAGTTCAGTTTCAGTTCAGTTTCAGTTCAGTTTCAGTTCAGTTTCAGTTCAGTTTCAGTTCAGTTTCAGTTCAGTTTTTAAATTTAAGTTCATGGAACACCGACAAGTGGAACACCGTGACATTAAACAATTTTTGATCAACAACTGAAGCACCGAAAGTTACATCCATGCCAAACCAGATAAAAATTCTTTGCGTATATTTTTGATTAACAATTCATGACAGGCATCTTTCTCGACTTTCAGCAGAAAATTTATTTCGCTTTTCCCGAACAAAGAGAAACTCCCGGAATTGTGCCCAGCAGCCTGGCTTGGCTTGTTGTAGGTAGCTCCAACCGACCGACTTGCATCGTTTGATTTAATTAAATCGCTGTCGGGCGCGTCTTTTGAAAACTGCCCTGACGTCGTCATAGTCGTCGCCTCGCCAAACCGCTGCCGTATTCATTTCATTGTGGGGCCATGGGTGGTTTTTGAAAATTTCCCTTTCCGGCTGGCTACTCGGCGGAAATTTTGCGTGATGGTATCGCACAATGAACCTGATGCAATGTAGAGCTATTGAGTTACTACGCCCACTGTTGTTGCGTTGCACCGTTAAAACGGGAAAAACTCTTTAGTTTTCGTCTATTTAACAATAAGAAGAGAAAATTCAAGACCAGCGTCATCTTTCAACGAACCTATCTCCGCCGAGCTTTAACGCTAAGCTGGATTGAGTAACATTTTCTCTGGGGACCACATTAATTGGAATCATAATCATTTGTATCCCCAAGGGCAGCAGACCTGCGGTTGATTGCTGATTCTAGGAAACAGGCTTTATCTTAATAGGCTGCTGCCCTACTCTGTTACTGAGCCTAGGACTTTAGATGAGCGCCTGAAGATGACGCCCAATAATGGTGGAAACGAGACGATAAAGATGATAATGATAATGTCAGCCAGCACACCGGCGCTAATTGGATTTGGATGATTCATTATCCTATATAGTGACTGACAGCCGGAAATTTCACATAGATTCAAAAATTAACAGCTGAAATGCCTCAGGTTCTCAACAAACATAGCAAGCACTTCCGGGCGAATACTGATGGAAGCCATGAGAAGAATGAATCGTAACAATCCTTTGGATCGAAGCATTTTAAGAATCCCGCTGAATAATTTAGAAGTTCTAATCATTACTGTGGAGTTCCTAAAAAACATTCAGTCCTCATAAGATTTCACGCTAGGTTCACACCACTGGCGTACTGCACTTCATATCATACATATCAAAAAATATTTGAAATTATTTTTGGATGCAGAATTTCATTAAAATTGCTATTGAAATACGTTATTGAGAGACATGAAGTATGCAACTAATATGAAAACACTTTTCTTAAAAATTTCCATTTAATTTTACATTGAAACCATACTTTTGAAATTTTCATCTCTGATCTTTTTCTCATGAACTTTGATTGATTCATTATACTCTTAAAGAATATCGGTGGAACTCATACATAAATTCAGTTCAGTTCTGTCATGGATCCTCGGAATAGTATGAGGAAATCCCTGTGTTAATTCCTAGAGGAATCCTAGGAATAATAACTTTTAAGAATCCCTGATTACTAAGCAATATTTGGTAAAGTTTCTGGATGAATTTCTAACGGAATCAAATCTGATAGATTTCCTAAAGATTTTTTTTTAATTCCCAAGAGGAGTCCTTAGTTGAATCCCTGGAGAAATAGAAAACAGTTTTATTGGAATCCAATTCTTAATTGTGATGAACAAAAAATCCATAGAAAAACCGAGTATTTACTGGAAAAACTCTGTAGGAAAACTGTAGTGAAAATTTTGAGGCGATCTAGACGAATGCTGGATGAAATTCTTGGAAAAACTTGTAGTGGAGATACCGAAGAACTAGTGGAACTACCGAAGAAATAATGAGTAGATTTTCTAAAGAAGGCTACAAGGATTTCAGATGTTCCCAGGACAATTACAAGGATTATGACCATAAATTCCAGGAACACTACCAGAACAACCAAGTAATAGCTTGAGCTTAACACTCAGAATTCACATTTTGATCTGCTATTAAAAAATCAGTAGCATATTCCTAAGGATGTTCATCAAAAACTTGATATCCGTAGAAAAAGATGGTTACTGGATCTGCCAGATAGTGTAGATTCGAATACATAAAATGATAACTTTCATGAAGAAGTTTAAGAGTGAATAGTTATGTTTTGGTGGGACAAACTATTACCATTTGTTAAATTTCCGAAAAATCCCGGAAATTTCGGAAAAATATCCAGGGATTTAGGATTTTTTCCCGGGCAAGACCTTTTAGTGAAAAGCATGAAACTTAAAACTACAAAATCTTCACAAAATATCGTATTTCCGGTTCGGAATTTTGTATTTTCGAACCGAAATCAATATTCACCGCGACAACCCATATATTTTATTGCCTGAAAACAATGTGCAAGTGAATGTTGTTCCATGATAGCTGTAAGGAGCGATGTACAGGGGGTGGCCAAAATGTTTGGGATAGGTAACTTTTCATACAGTGCATCAAAAAATCTCAAATTTCAACTATTATATGTGCATCATTGGTACAAATTTGAGCTCGAATGGTTAATCTTTCGCGAAGCTAGAACCGTTCTTGTAAAACACAATTTTTAGACAAATTTTGAACGTTTACCAAATTTTGGTCTACGTGGTTTATAATCAGCCCCTAACTCACCTCAATGTTTGTTGAAATGCACTTAGTTTACCTTCGCTATTCGTGTTAGGCAGACTATCTGGAGTTAAAAATGACAAAGCGTTATTATCCGCACTGTTTCCATGGGCGTAGCCAGAGGGGGGCAGGAGGGGGCCGTGCCCCCCCCCCCCTGGTCACCAGATTTATTTTGATTCGAGCCAACTTGTAAGATTATCAATAACTCAGGGTACCTGAAAAAATATCTTAAAATAATAAACTATTCTATTTTTAAGGTTTTTATCCACAATTATCAAACCTTTTTTACTCGAAAACCACAGGAAATTTGGCCAAGTATTTCTCTACAAGAACCACTTCAATCTTATCTTAGAATTTTATCAAATAACAAGCTTGGTTGAATTGCTCCTTCGTGAATTCTTCCATGGGCATCTTGCAGGGTTTCGATAGTGATTGTTTCAGGGTTTGGTCAAGAAATGCTTCAAGAATTTCTCCCACGATTCCTCAGAATTTTTTGCATATGCTTCTGCAAGGATGCATCGACGAATTCCTCCAGGAATGTTTTCATAGCTTCCTTCAATGATTCCAGCATGGATTGCTCCAGAGATTTTTTTTAAGAATTCCTCTATGGGTTTCACCAGACATTCCACCGGGAATTAATCCTGGGATGTCTTTAGAGGTTCCTCTAGTGATTGTTCCAGTGCTTTTTTCGACGATTCCCAAAGGAATGTCAACAGAAATCCTTTTAGGTATTACTGCAAGTATTCCTCCAGAAATTTCCGCAGAGATTTCCCCATTCCCCTTCAAAAATTCCACAAGAGATTGCTCCAACAATTCAATCTGGATTAATTTGGAGTATTCCAGCAGGAATATCTTCCAGAAACTCCTACAGGAAATTTTACAAGAGATAAGCTGAAAATTAATCCAGGAGATCTTTAAAACATTGTACAAAACATTCTTTTGGGAGTCCATTCAAAGATTCGAACAATAATTCGTCCAAAAGTTATTGCAGACAAGGATTCCTTCATATTTTTCCTACAGAAATTCTTCCATGAATTTGCTAAGAAAGCTTTCCTGGGATGTTCTAAGGAATTCCTCATGGAATTGCTTCCGGGATTCCTCACAAGATTCAGGAATTTCTCCAGGGATTCATCCGGGAATTTCTTCTGTGTTTCTTTCAGGAACAACTCTAGGGATTATTTTAAACATTCCTCCAAGTATTCCTCCAGTAACACTCCAGGAGAACTCCTCCAGGAATTAATCCAGTACTTCATCCAGGGACTGTTTAGGGATTCCCATAGGAATGCCTCTAGCAATTGTTTCCGGGATTCCTCCTGGGGTTTCTTCAGGAGCTCCTGCAGGGTTCCTTCAAAAACTGCTACAGGGATTCCTCAAGGAGTTCCTCCACCAACTCTTCTAAGAATTCCTTCAGAATTGCTCCAAGGATTCCATCTGAAATTTCTTCAGGAATTCAGAAATTGCTGCAGGGATTCCCCTAAAAATTCATCCAGGAATTTCTTCAGAAATGCCTCTAGAGAACTATGGGAGTTTTTCGGTTTTCAGTCACGGAAAAAGCGTTGATACTTCTATACCATTGCCAACGTTTCGATCCTTGGGTTGGGATCTTCCTCAGGGCTCGATCAGGGAAGACTGCAACCCAAGGATCGAAACGTTGGCAATGGTATAGAAGTATCAACGCTTTTTCCGTGACTGAAAACCGAAAAACTCCCATTGTTGTCAAAAATCCCAGTCGAATCATGCCTCTAGAGATTCCTTCAGAAATTCCTCCAGAAATCCACGAATTTGTTCAGGAATTCCTCTAGCAATTTTCCAGGGATTCCTCTGGGAATTTCTGTAAGAATTTCTCTGAAAACTCCTTCAGGAATTCATCTAGAGATTCCTCCAGAAATTCCGGTAGAAATTCCCTTAAAGATTTCTCCAGGAGTTTCTCTGGAGGTTCCTGCAGAAATTCCTACACGCATTCCTCTAGGATATCCTCCACGGATCCCTCCAAGAGTTCGTACAAGGGTGTTTACTTTTCAGGGATTCCTCCAAGAAATGCTCCAGTGTTTCCTCAATTCATTCCTTCGGGCCTTCTTGCAGGTATTCCTCCAGTTATTGCTTCCGGAATCTTCCAAGAATTCCACCAGAAATTCCTACAGAAATTTATCCAGGAATTTTTCAAGGGATTCCTCCAAGGATTGTTTCTAGATATTCCTACATGAATTCCTCCGAAGATTTCGCAGGAGTTACTTCAAAGCATCATCCAAGAATTCCACCAGGAATTCCCCTAGGCATTCTTTCAGGAAATTTTCCAGGCATTGTTCCAGGGACTCTTCCTTGGATTCTTGCAGGAATTTCTTCTGAAATTTTTTTTCAAGGATTCCTCTAGAAATTATTCAAGGAATTCCATCATAAATTATGTCAGCAATTCATCCAGGAATTTCTGGAGGAAATCCTTCAGGGATCCCTCAGAAATACTTTTAGGATTTTCTCTAGGAATACTTTCTGGAATTTTTCAAGGAATCCCTCCAAGAATTCTCCCAGATTTTCCTCCAAGAATTCCGCTAAAATTTTTGGGGTTTTCCAGAAATTTCTTCACAAATTGCGCCAAGGATTCTCCGAGGGATTCCTTCAGGCATTCTTTTGAGGATTTCTTCAGGAACTCCTCCAGAAATTTCTCAGGGATTTTTTTCAGAAATTTCTCCCAGAGCTCCTCTAGAGATTCCCCCCAGAAATTCATCCAGTAATTGTTGCAAGAATTCCTCCAGAGATTCCTCCAGGAATTCGTTCAAGGATTCTTTCAGCAATTCCCAAAGGAAAACCTCCAGGGATTTCTCCAGGCATTCCTCCAGGATTTTACCTGGGTATTTCTCCATGAAATTCTCCAGGAATTACCCCAGAAATTTCTTCATGAATTCCTCCAGCAATTTTTCCAGGAAATTCTCTAGGAATGGTCTCAAGAATTTTTTCAGGATTTTCCCAGGGATTCCTCCAGGAAATCCTTCGAAGATTCCTCCAGAAGTTCCTCTAAAGATTCATCCAGCTAATCCTCTTGGGATTTCTTCAGAAATTTTTCCAGGAATACCTTCAGGAATACTTCGAGGATTCATCCTGGAATTTTTCTAGAGATTCCTCTGGAGATTCCTCTAGAAATTCATCCAGTAATTCTTTCAATAACTTCTATAGAATTTTATCCAGGATTTTATTCAGAAATTTCTTCAGGACCTCCAGGATTTCTTCCACGAATTGCCCCAGAAATTTCTCCTGAGATTCCAGCAGGAATTGCTTCAGGGATTCCTCCAGAGATTTCTCCATGAATTTTTCCAGGGATTTTTCCAGGGATTCCTCCAGAAAATCCTTCGAAGATTCCTCCAGGAAACCCTACAGAAGTTGCTCCAAGGATCTCTTCAGAAACTCTTCCATGAAATTCTCCAGGAATACCTCCAGGAATTTCTCCAGGGATTTCTTCACAGATTTCTACAAAGATTCTCCCAAGGGTTCCTTTAGGTATTCCTTCGAGGATTTCTCCAGGAACTCCTCCATAAATTCCGCTATAAATTCCTCCAGAAATTTCTCAGAGATTTTTTTAGAAATAGGAAAAAACAGAAATTGAAATCTCCCAGGAATCCTCTGGAGATTCCTCTAGAAATTCATCCAGTAATTCATTCAAGAATTCCTCTAGAGATTCCTCCAGCAATTCCCAAAGGAATATCTCTAGGAATCCCTCCAAGTATTCCTCCAGGATTTTATCCAGGAATTTCTCCAGCAACTTCTCCAGATATTCCTCCAGGAAATACCCCAGGAATTTCTTCAGGAATTGCTTCTGGTATCCTGGAAATTATGTCAGAAATTCGTCCAGGAATTTCTCCAGGAAATCCACTAGGTATTTCTTCAGAGATTTTTTCAGGAAATTCTCCAGGGATTTTTCAGGGATTCCTCCAGACATTCCTCCAGGAATTGCTTCAGGGATTTCTCCACGAATTTCTCCAGGGATATTCCCAAAGGTTCCTCCAGGAGTTCTTCCTGGAATTTCTCAAGGTTTTTTTTTTCTAGAAATTTCTCTAGCAATTCCTCCCAGAATTCCTCTGGAGATTTCTCCAGGAATTCCTCCAGGAATTCTTCCAGGGATTGCTCGAAGAACTCATCCAAGAAATTTCTTAAGGAATCCTCCAGAAATTCCTCCAAGAGTTCTTCTTGGAATTTCTCAAGGTTTTTTTAAAGAAATTTCTCCAGCAATTCCTCCCAGAATTCCTCTGGAGATTTCTCCAGGAATTCCTCCAGGAATTCTTCCAGGGATTGCTCCAAGAACTCATCCAAGAAATTTCTTAAGGATTTTCTCCAGGAATTCCTGCTGGGTCTCATCCAAGAATTCCTCCAGGAATTACGCCAGAAATTTATTCAGATTCTTCTCCAGGCATTCCTCCAGGATTCTCTCTAGAGATTTTCGCAGGAATTGCTCCAGGAATTCCTTCACTGATTTCTCCAAGAATTCCTCCAAGGATTCTTTCAGAAATTTCTTCAAGATTTCCTCTAGGAATTTGTTCGGATTACTAAGAACCAACTATTTTTTGTGAATCAGCTAATGTTAGCAGATCAAACTGTAATTATAATAAAATAAAGAGAATAATTATATGTGAGCCCGTGTACAGATTTAACATAATTCAGTGTGTTTCGACTTACAAGTTTAGTTTGGTTTCTTCCCTTTTCCACTTCTTCTCCTCTCTTTTCAAGCGATTCACTGTCCTTCGTACACTCAATTTCCAAATCGTGCATCCGTTGTCTATGCGCCCGGTTGTAGTTGACTCAAAAGTTCACAATCGTCTAACGTCGCACTACACTATCTTTCACAAATTTATCTAAATTCCAATTTCAATCACTTTACGCACTACCTATTACAGCTCTTATTTTGCTTCTGTTTGTTTTTGTTTATCCATCCGTCGATCTCTATTCTATCACACCCCCCATCTCTCATTTTCAGATTCTCATTTCTCACTCTCGGTCGACCATAAACGCAATGCGGCAGTGCTGGCAGAACATTCCCCGGCCCGTAACACTGTCTCGGAGTCTGCATCCGGCTCAGGGTTACCACAGTTGATTTCCATTCTAGCCACTGTCGCTTGCTGGTTTCTTTCGAATTGATTTGGAACCCTCGATCGTTGGAATCTTCTTGCTTTCCGTGCGAGCTTCTGACCGTCTATACACTTATTTTGTCTTCTTTCTTCGCTATACATTTTCTGAAGTTGTTGCACCCTTACCTTCGATCTAGTTGAACGATCAGTCTCACTCCACCGTGTGTTGCAACCTGGGTTAGCTAGCTTCACTTTTGTCTCTTCGTTCTGGCTGATTTCTTCGAGTCCAGTTCGAACAGAATGCACATTTACATAAGTATGCGCTTCGGCTCTCCGCTTTTCAGATCCGTAAATTGTCCAACCCAACTTGGACCGCACAGCTATAGGTTCTCTCGCTCTCCCAATCCTTGACTCTTGCGGTGCAAAGAGATGGAGATTGTCCAACCCGACAAGAACGGTGGGCACTCCAGTCGGAGAGTCATCCACAGGCACATCAGCAAGATGGGCGTAACGCCTTGCCACCTCAGCGTACCGAACATCCTGTTTTGGTAGCTGTAGCTCGGTCACCGTACGCGCATTATACAGAGAAAACTTCTCCATTGAACCTCTTGCAGACACCATCATTTCAACGCATCGAGATTCATTCTCGTACCGATTGATATTTCCGGTCCAAGTAACTATCAACGGCTCGCGAACTCCCTTTGCGTTTAGTCGCTTAGCCACCGTATCATCTACCAACGTGACAGATGATCCTTCGTCCAGGAATGCAACGGTGTCGATCTGCCTGTTGCCTACATGTAGCGTGATTGGTATCATTCGGAAGATTACAGCGCAGTTCGAGTTAGCTTTTTGTAGCTGCACTGATTCCTCCACTCGATGCAATAGGGGATGGTGGTTACCTCGGCAGTCTCGCACATTACATTGGATGCTTGAAAAACAGTGACTACCACCGTGCTTATTCAAGCAAATTCCACAGAGTCCCAGATTTTCCACCTCCTCCAGCCTTTCCGCGATACTCATCCTTCGGAACTCTTCACAGTTCCTCATTACATGGTCCGTTTGCCCACAAGACCAACAAGCCCGGGTGGATGCTTCACTGTGAGTTTCCTCATTCCACCTTTGGTCCGAATCATGTACATGCGAGGACTCTTTTCGGGGATACTCACGCCTACATTCACGATCACTCACCGACAGCGTACAAAACTCTGTAACTTCGGACACATCGGACACTATTTCTGTAGCAAAGTTCGTAAACAACCTCAGTGGACTGCTTATCTTCCCTCGCTTGTACCGCACCCATTCTAGTTTGTAGCTTGGCGGCAATTTGTCAACCAATTCTTGCACCAACATCGGATTATTAAGGTGGTCTTTTAGTCCCGCTGCCTCAAGATGGTCACATAACTGCTTCACCGTAATTCCGAAAGTGATGAACGTCTCCAGCCTATCAGCTCGCGGTGCTGGAGCATTTCTCACCTTGGTCACCAACGTTTTTAGTAGCTTCTCCGGTCTACCAAAGAGATTTCGGAGATCGCATATTACGTCCGGTACGGACTCCGGCAACACGAGTCGGCTTCTAACTGCTTCTAAAGCGTCTCCTTGTAAGCAGTCTTGAAGCCTCTTCAAGTTCTCCAAATTAGAAAAACCACACGCTACTGTCGTATGTTCAAAGCTGCTTATAAATAATGGCCAGGCTTCTGGTTCTCCACGAAATGTCGGAAGGTGCTGGGACACCGCTTTCCGTGCGGCAAGCTGCTCCCTCGAAATTCGGCCAACTTTTGGCCCCGACCCGTAACCAACTTTGCTGCCGTGCATGCATCTGCGGGGGCTTCCGCGACGACTACTGCGAAAACTGTTTCTTACCCGATACTCTTCTGATGACTCACTATCGGTTGATTCAATGTCAGTATCGGTGGTCACTGTTATTTTCTTCACTGGTTTCCATTTCAGGTTGTAATCGGTTTTGTTACTAGCTTGCGGTAAATCCTTTTCGCCTTCTGTACCTTCTTGATCTTTCAACGCGTTGACCCTGCTCATACTGCTCTCAAATTGCTTTCGAATAGCATCCCGTTTCCTCAAAAAATCCTTCTCCGCAGCCAGTTGGGCATCCAGCATCTTTTGTTCATGCGCCAACTGCTGCATCTCCATTTCTCGTTGTACCTGGAGTTCCAGCTCACGCATCTCCTGCTCCTGCCTCAGTTGCTCCTCATTCCACGCTTTCTGCTGAGCGAGTAGCTTCCTCCGCGCCGTCATTTGCTTCATGAAAGTCTTCTGCTTGGCAAGTTGTTCTTCTTCCAGCTGCTTCTCAACTGGATCCACGTCGGAACCAACTTCCTGTTCGGACCCTCCGTCGCTTTTCTGGCCGGACTTCTTACTACCTCGCTTACTGCGTCCTGCATCTGGAACTTTTAGCTGTCGAGCACTGGCAGAAACACACTTTCGACAGCGCCAATCGGTGTTGTCGATCTCTTGGTCTACTCCAGCACACGAAAAATGAGCCCAATGCTCACATTTTCTACATTGAACCCACTGGGTTTCAATGGAATCCGGTTCCGTTTTGGAGCAAACCAGACATTGTTCGTCCTTGGAAGGTGAAGAAGTCATTCCGAAGAATCTTATCATAAACTTTTTGATTTTGTTCGGATTACTAAGAACCAACTATTTTTTGTGAATCAGCTAATGTTAGCAGATCAAACTGTAATTATAATAAAATAAAGAGAATAATTATATGTGAGCCCGTGTACAGATTTAACATAATTCAGTGTGTTTCGACTTACAAGTTTAGTTTGGTTTCTTCCCTTTTCCACTTCTTCTCCTCTCTTTTCAAGCGATTCACTGTCCTTCGTACACTCAATTTCCAAATCGTGCATCCGTTGTCTATGCGCCCGGTTGTAGTTGACTCAAAAGTTCACAATCGTCTAACGTCGCACTACACTATCTTTCACAAATTTATCTAAATTCCAATTTCAATCACTTTACGCACTACCTATTACAGCTCTTATTTTGCTTCTGTTTGTTTTTGTTTATCCATCCGTCGATCTCTATTCTATCACACCCCCCATCTCTCATTTTCAGATTCTCATTTCTCACTCTCGGTCGACCATAAACGCAATGCGGCAGTGCTGGCAGAACAGAATTCCTCAAGAGATTTCTACTGAAATTTTTCTAGGGATTGCTTCCAGAATTCCTCCAGTAATTTCTCCAGAATTTCCTCCAAGGAATCCTCTAGAAATTTATCTAGGATTTCTTCCAGGATTTCCTCATGAGATCTCTTCAGACATTTTTCTAGGTATTCCTCCCATAATTTATCCAGAAATTCCTCCAAGTATACTTTCAGAAATTTTCCCATGGATTCCTCCGGGAATTTCCTACAGGGCTTCCACTAGGCATTCCTGTAGGAATTGCTCCAGGGATTCATCCAGATGTTTCTTCAGGGGTTTATCCAGGAAGTCTTCCAGGGATTGCTCAAATGATTTCTTCAGAAATTCCTCTCAGGTTCTCTTCTTAAATTCATTCAGGAGTTCCATCGGAAATTTCAGAAATCCTTCAATTTTCTTTTCAGGGATGTACCCAAGAACTTCTCCAGAATTACGTGATGATTTTTTGAATTATTTCCAGAATTTCTGAATGAATTCCTCTTGCGAATAGTATTGGAAGATAATTTAAAAAGGACGCATACAGGAACCAGGAAATTGTTGGTTAGTCTCAAAAGAGTTTGTAATTTCCATCAGAGTTCAGCTATAATTTCCTATGAATGTTTTGTAGACATTAATAAAAAAATCAGAGCAAAATAATGCACGAATAAATAAAAATCCCACATATTTAAGAAATTGGTCACCGCTACAAGCACCACGTTGATTCGTGTAGATCAGGCGAGCTTTTTTAACGTATTGTACAAAATACTACAGCGTGACTGCTAAAGGGTTAAATAATGCTTTAACAATGTAATGTTACTGTATGCAATTTCATCGTGTTGCGTTTAGTTATAAAAGCTTGTAGGTAAAAATTTTCTAAGGTTGCTTCACCCCCCTCCCCCTGACCGAAAAGCTGGCTACGCCCTTGACTGTTTCCACTATCCTTCTCTGGCTAGCGTCATCCATTGTTGATTATCAAAGACACAGCACAAAAATGAGTTTATAACGGGCGCGGTGATTCCTCTCTGGAGCCCTTTGCCATCATATACTTTGTCTTCGACACATTAATGACTAATCTGATTCACCTGGCTTCACTCTTTAGTCGGATGTACGTTTCCGCCATCGTCTCAAATTTACGAGCTATAATATCAATATCATCAACAGACAAGCTGAACAGACTTCGTGAAAATCGTTTCACTCGTGTTTATCCCGCTCTCCTTATTACACCTTCTTAGGCGATGCTAACCAGCAAGCACGAAAGACCATCACCTTGCCGTAACCCTCTGCGAGATTTGAAGGGACTCGAACTACGCACATCACTCGATCCATCGTCGCCTTGATCAATCGCATCAGTTTATCCGGGAATCCGTATTCGTGCATAATCTGCCATAGCTGTTCGCGATCGATTGTATCATACGCCGACTTGACATCGATGAACAAGTGATGTGTGGGCACGTTGTATTCGCGGCATTTCTGCAACACCTGGCGGATGGCGAACATCTGATCCGTTGTAGCGCATTCACTCATGAATCCAACCTGATATTGCCCCACAAACTCTCTTGTAATCGGTTATAGACGGCGGCATGAAATTTGAGAGTGTATCTTGTAGGCAGCGCTTAGTAGAGTGATCTTGCGATGGGTTCCCGCAAGCCAAGTTGTCGTCCTTTTTGTAGATGGGACACACGATACCTTCCAACCATTCCTCCGGTAATAGTTACTCCTCCCAAATCTTGGTAATGACCCAGTGTAGTGCTCTCACCAGTGCTTCTCCACCGTATTTTAGTAACTCGCTTGGTAATTGATCTGCTCCAGCGGCTTTGTTGTTTTTCAACCGGCTAACCTCCTCTTCAATCTCTTGGAGGTTAAGGGCTGGAAATCTTTCGTCCTGCGCACGTACTCCTAGATCTGTTACCACGCCACCTTCGCTGCTTGCAACGTCGTCGCCATTGAGGTGCTCATCGTAATGCTGCCGCCACCTCTCGACTACCTCACGTTTGCTCGTGAGAATATTCCCGTGATTGTCTCGGCACACGTCGGCTTGTGGCACAAAGCCTCTGCGCGAGCGGTTCAGCTTCTCGTACAGCTCTTCCATCGCTTCGCGATCTCGTTCTTCCTGCTGGCGCTTCTTCCTCCGGAAGACTGAGTTCTGTCGGTTCTTCAGGAATTTCTTTTATTATTCCTATTAGAATACCTCCGGGGATTCCTCCTGGATTTCATTTAGGCATTTCACCTGGAGATCGTTCGGAGATTTCTACGGGAATGCTTTCGAGGATTTCTTCTGGAATTCGGAGATTCCTCCTAGATTTCCTTCTGGAATTTCTTCTGAAATTCCTTCAGGAAATCCTCCGGGAATTCCGTCGGGTATTCTATCTGGACTTTCTTCAGAGATTCTCCTGGGGGAAGCCTCAGGGGATTTCTCCTGGAGTTAATTCGAAGATTCCTCCTAGGGTTCCTTCGCTGATTTCTCCTGGAATTACTTCGGATATTTCTCCTGGACTTCCTATGGGGATTCCTCTTGGAATTCCTTCGGGGTTTCCTCTTGAAAATCCTTCGATTATTCCGCTAGGAAATCCTTCGGAGATTCCTCCTGGATTCAGAGGTTCCCCCTGGGATTCCTGCAGGAACTGCTCCTGTAATTTCTTCAGGGATTTCTCCTGGAATTCCTTCAAGAAATCCTCCTGGAATTACGTCGGGTATTTCTTCTGAACTTCTTTCAAGGATTCCTCCTGGACTTCCTTAGGGGCTTCCGCCTGGAATGTCATCGTGGATTCCTCCTGAATTTCCTTAGGGACTTCCTCCTGGAATTCCTTCGGAGTTTCCTCTTGAAAATCTTTCAATTATTCCGAAGGGAAATCCTTCGGAGATTCCTCTCATGGATTTTTTTTTGGGATTCCTGCTGGGATTGATTTGTGGATTACAGCTGGAATTCCTTTCAGATTTGTGCTGGAATTCTTTCGGAACTTCCTCTTGGAATTCCTGCGGGGATGCCTCCTTAAATTCCTTCGAGGATTCCTCCTAAAATTCCTCCAGGGATTCCTCTGGGATCCAGGAGTTCCTCTTGTAATTCCTTCGAAGATTCCTCCTGGATATTTTTCGATGGTTCCTCCTAGAAATCTTTTGGCGATTCTTTCTCGAAATCCTTCGAAAATTCTTTCTGCAATACTTTCTGGATACCTCCTGGACATCCTTCTTATTTTCCTCTTAAATTTCTTTCATTGGACCCCCAATCGGACAGGAACAACCAACAGCCACACACCAACATCATCGTGCTCATCATTCTACCATGATAGGGTAGAAAGTGAAAGCAGCGGCAACCAGTTCGATGTAGTACAATTAGAATAGAATACATTTAGGCGCTGTACAAAGTGTATGTACAGCTTCCAATTGGAATCGCTCAAGCAGTGCCCTAGTGGACAATAGAGCTGTAAATTAGGTTAAGTGATTGAAGAATAAAAAAAAATTCAGGATATTTCTTGATATTCCGTCGTGGATTCCTCCGGGAGTTCCTACGGGGTTTCCTCCTGAAATTCCTTTGGTGAACCTTTGAAGATTCCTCTTGAAATTCCTTCTGAAATTCCTCATAGAATGCTTCCAAGATTACTCCTGCAATTCCTTCAGAATTTCTTTCTTGAATTTCTTCGTTGATTTCTCCTAGAATTCCTTCAGATATTCCTCCTGGAATTCGGGGATTCTTCCTAGAGTTCCTTCGGGGATTTCTTCTTGAATTTCTTTTGAGATTCCTCCTGGATTTCCTATGGGGATTCCTTTTGGAATTCCATCGGGATTTCCTCTTGAAAAACTTTTGAGGATTCCGCTTGGAATTCTTTCGGAGATTCCTCCAGGAATTCCTTTGGGGATTCCTCCTAGAATTCCTTCAAGGATTATTTCTACAATTCCTGCGGGGGTTTCTCTCTTCGAGGATTCCTCCTAAAATTCCTTCGAGGATTTCTCCTGATATTGCGTCGGGAATTTCTTCTGGAATTCCTTCGGGATTCCCTCTTGGAATGCCTTTGGTGATTCCTCTTCGAATTTCTTCGCTAATTCCTCCTAGAATCTTCTCGGGGATTTCTTCAGAAATTCTTTCAGAGATTCCTCCTGGGTATTGTTCTTTGATTCCTGCTAGAAATCCTTTGGTTTTTTTTAATTCCCTTGGAAATTCCCACTGGAACTCTTTTGAGGATTCCTTCTGGAAATTCTCTTTGGATTCTGGTTTGAATTTCTTTAGGATTCCTCCTAGATATTTTTCGTTGATTCCTCCTATAAATCCTTAGAGGATTCCTTCTCGCAATCCTTTAGAAATTCCCGCAGGAATTCCTTCAGGGATTCCTCCTGGATTTTTTTTCCGATCCCTGCTATAATTCGCTTGGGATTCCTCCTTCATTTGGGGAATCGTCTCCATTCCATCGGAGATTTTTCCTGGATTTCCTTCTAAAAATCCTCGAACATTTTAATCAGGGATTTCTTCAGAAGCTTCTGCAGGGATCTCTCTAAGAAATATTCTTGAACCATCAGAGATTTCTGCAGAAGTTCCTTCAGGGTTTCATACAGCAGTTCCTGCAGAGATTTGTCTAGGATTTTTTTTCATGGATTCCTTCAGGAGTTTCTTTGGGGCTTCTCCTGGAATTCCTTCTGAGATTCCTACCTTCATTTCAACGTAATGGTCACGAAAAAGACCAGACCACAAATTCTAGAGCGTAATGACAACTTTTTTACTTTGCCAATGTTGACATTATGGTCATATTTATTTCACGCCGATTCACGCTGCCGCCGCCGCCGCCGAAAGCTTCCGACAGCGTGACGCCGATTACGCCACCGTCGCCGGCCAAAAATTGTCCTTACGCTGCCGCCGAGCAAAATACAATCGGCGCACAGGTCTATCGGACTACCATACCACGAGAGGCTGCAAAGTTTACGCATCGCTGGCCGTTATCATTCGATACGGCGTGCAGGCTGTTCAGCCCGATTACACAGCGTAACAAAAATTAACTTTTTGTCTGTCTCAAGAGCAAACTTATGTGTCTCCGAAGGATTTTTGGCCGCTGAATCCGAATCCGGGCTCAGATTTGCTCTAACACGTCACAATTTTGAGCTATACCTCAATTTATAGGGCAAAATATGCGATTTTGGGCTTTTTTGACTGCAAGCCATTAAGCAAGGAAATATTTTTTTAAGCAATCAAAATGTTAATTGGTCAATTAACATCTAAATTAACGACTCATGCAAAATATTTCATTTTACCAAATCGAATTTGATAGTTTTAAGCGATTGATGTTAGGTACGATATTTCCCATACAAGTCATCCTCCAAAAGTTGCATGCAAGTTTTCATACTAACATAAAATGCTTAAATCTATCTTGGTACCAGCTCAGATCAATCACGGAGTAGCAACCATTGACATGTATAGTCAGATTTGATCGTTGATCGATTGATCGTAACATAAAATGCTTAAATCTAATTTGATTAGGTAAAACGAAATATTTTGCATGAGTCGTTAATTTAGATGTTAATTGACCAATTAACCTTTTGATTGCTTAAAAAAAATATTTCCTTGCTTAATGACTTGCAGTCAAAAAAGCCCAAAATCGCATATTTTGTCCTATAAATTGAGGTATAGCTCAAAATTGTGACGTGTTAGAGCAAATCTGAGCCCGGATTCGGATTCAGCGGCCAAAAATCCTTCGGAGACACATAAGTTTGCTCTTGAGACAAAAAAAATGTTGCGCTGTGTTACCGGTCTGTACATTTCCTCCCTTCCTACCTGCGCGTTCATGTCGCCGACAACGATTTTCACGTCACGCGGCGAGCAACTATCGTATGTATGCTCTAACTGCGCGTATAACGCTTCTTTCTCGTCATCAGGTCTCCCTTTGTGTGGGTAGTGCATGTTTATGATGCTGTAGTTGAAGAAACGGCCCTTAACTCTCAACATGCACATTAGGCCGTCCCTTATTTTGCAAAAATTAGAAATGTTATAAGTTCGTTTGTGGAAAATGATCGTTTTAGCAAAGAAACGATCGTGTCAAAATTTGAAGTCCGTATCTCAAGGCTAAGTGGTCCCTCAAGGGGCCTAAAGTTGTCAAAAATTGTATGGGACCAAAAAAACATGAAATTTTTATCGACATAAAAATATGCTATTCTACTAAAACCGGTGATTTTAGGACCCTTAAGGGCCAAAAATGTGCTTAGATTTGATCTCTACTCGTTTCCAAGTTATTGACAAAAACAACCGAAAAATCAGCAATTTTGACCATTTTATTAGATTTCGAAGGAAACCTACCCTATTTTGTTCAATAACTCACACTTTCTGTCCAGCCCAACAAAGTTCCTGCAACGCCACGATGTCGAAGTTGCCTGAATGTAGTTCGTCGTAAATTATCCTGTCACATCCTGCGAAACCTAGTGACTTGCAATTCCATGTTCCAAGTTTCCAATCGTAGTTCTTATTTCGTCGCATGGGTCTTTGCCGATTGTATCGAGTCGTATTTTCTCCTATGATATTCGCAATGGGGATTTTTACGGGTGGCTTATTGGGCCTACGCCAACACTCCTGTCTGTCTCGCCGGAGGGCCATCGTACCAGTTCTGTTTAGCGTCCCAATCAACACTGGGACGACCACGCTGATGGGGCTACCACCTTTGATCTAGCCGGGCGTGATGCAGCTTTTCTTACTCAGCCGCTGGATGCCAGAACAGACGCTGTTTGAGCCGCACCTCCTTGGTGAACAGACGCTCGGGTCGTACCTCCTCAATCTAGCTGAAGTCAGAAGGACAACAGTGCCCAGGCTGCACTTCCAGCTAAGCACACAACTCTTGGCTAGCGGTCTTTGTCATCGCTTGACCCGTGGAAGCATGAGGTAGGAACTTGTGAGGACGCTCTCCTTATCGACTCAGCGTTTTGCGAATCCACCCATGTGTAGATAGTAATATTGACTGTTGATGTTGGGAAAAATAATCGCCTTTACCACGTGTCACGTTATTGAAAATTATCACCTATATTTTTAAGTAAAATCCATTTTATTCTACTGTGTTGTAGCGACAACGTTTCACTCCAACAATAAACTTATCCAACCTGAAACCATCGTCTTTAATATTAAAAATAATACATTGAAATAAACGGCCAATTTTCACCAACTGTGACCTGCAATGCTAATGATGCCATTATTTTCAGTTATATAAACCAGATCCTTCCCTTTCTCACAGTTTTCCCTCTCTGATGAATATACAGCGTACTTCCACCGCCAAGCTACAGAACACCATACCATCGTACCCAGCACTGAACTGACTGAAAATCATTTGTCCTCCCTTTTCTCCGCTCCACAGAGACTTAGTAACGATCATATCTGCTATTTCCTGTACCAAATCCTGCGTGGTCTCAAATACATCCACTCGGCGAACGTGCTCCACCGGGATCTGAAACCGAGCAACCTGCTGCTGAACACGACTTGTGATTTAAAGGTGAGTGGAAATGATAGGCAGTTTAAAACTATTTACTGAAAGTTCATAATTGCTAGAGGAGGTATTGAAAATATTCATATTCATAATCAAAGAAATCAGTACAAAAACAATAAAACAAATAAATGAATTAATTAAATTATCGATTATTTAAGAAAATAATTACATAAATAAGTAAGAAAATATAAGCGGGATTTGTTTGCTAGATGATTTGACAAACACTACTACATCAAACACTAAAAGAAAATCTTCCGCCCGGATAGGGACTTGAACCCTAGACCGTTGGATTAAAAGTCCAACGCTCTACCGACTGAGCTATCCGGGCTTCTTGTTGAATTGCTAGTAAACTAATCAACACATACCACCGATTGTGATCCACGTGTTTGTCTTAAGAAGTCATAATTTACTCTGATGATTATGAACAAACAGCTGCTTGAATGATTCAGACATTTGCACAAGAAATTCTAGCGTCGTTGTTGAAGCGATGTGTACCAAGCGGATTAGTATAGCACTTCCAGTAGTATAATTAATGTGTAATCGCCTTCCGTCGTCGCTCTGATTCACCCATTATCAACTTTGTTTTCCTTCTTCGGCGCAGATTTGTGATTTCGGTCTCGCACGAGTGGCTGACCCGGAGCACGACCACACCGGTTTCCTGACGGAGTACGTCGCCACCAGATGGTACCGAGCGCCGGAAATCATGCTCAATTCCAAGGTATGTTCAGGCTATCAAATGCGCCCATAGAATGCGATTGTTCAATTCTCATTTCCCCCCGGCAGGGCTACACCAAATCCATCGACATCTGGTCGGTGGGTTGCATACTGGCCGAGATGCTCAGCAACCGGCCCATCTTCCCCGGCAAGCACTACCTGGACCAGCTGAACCACATCCTGGGCGTGCTGGGATCGCCCTCGCAGGAGGACCTGGAGTGCATCATCAACGAGAAGGCCCGCAGCTACCTGCAGTCGTTACCGTACAAGCCGAAGGTTCCGTGGTCCCGGTTGTTCCCCAACGCGGACTCCAATGCGCTGGACCTGCTCGGCAAGATGCTCACCTTCAACCCGCACAACCGGATTTCGGTCGAAGAGGCTCTGGCGCATCCGTACCTGGAGCAGTACTACGATCCCGCCGATGAGGTGAGTGTGTGATTTGTTTTGGTTTGTTTTATATTAATTTTAATTATTAATATTAATTGAGTAGAGGGTGGGTCAACGTTGTTCGGAAAAATTTACTATTGATCAGATTCAATGAGATCATAGTTCTTCAGATGCCTTTTGTGGTCTCAAACAACTGTGCAAAATTTGGACATGATTGGTTTAGCCTACATTTTGCGCATCGCTATTGAAGTTTGTATGGGATTTTTCATGGAAAAAACATACTTTTTCGTATTAGGCTTGAAAATTGGTCAAAATTGTCCTATGCCATGTAACTGCTAATGTAAAAGTATAGCTCAGGATATGTAGAAAAACTTTGTCGAAAACCGCAAAGCGATCCGATGCATGTACTAAAAGATATTCTTTTGGTAGTTCTGGCTAAAAGTCAAGACTTTATTATTGTTGTTATTTCTTTACATGTTGAAAGTTAAGCACACTCGAGGGATCAGTAGGTTATAACTTTTGTCACAAGACTAGGATCGCTTTGCGGTATTCGGTAAAGTTTTTCAAGACATCTGGAGCTATTCTTTAACATAATCGGTTACATATTTTCAGAATAATTTTATTCTTTCATAAGGAAATGCAAAAAAAGCATGTTTTTCCATATGAAATCTCATTAAAATACTTGATCTGAAAAAAAAAAACAACGACCTGTATGACCCTCCGAATAAAAAATACAGTAGAAAAACCGAACGTTGTAGTGTAAAAGTACTATTTAGAACCATATTTTTACAATAAACACCACTGTAAAAATAAAAATACAAAAACAATAAGATGGAATGTGGACACCATACACTGAATTGTAAATAAGATATTAACAATATATTGTACAGGTTGTTAAGTATCGTAACAATACAAAAAAATATTTTCTCCATATATATATATATTTTTGCAGAACCATACATTTTATTGTAAATGAATTGTTCTAAATGCTGATATGTGGGTTTTAATATACCGTACATTGTATGGTACATGTATGGTTTCAAACAACATAATGTACCGTAAATATATTGTTTTTAATTTTATTTTCACTACTGACTATACATTTAATCAAATGGTTTTGGAATGGTTCTCGTTTGTTATGTTGTATTGTTTTACATTACATAAACCATATAATGTTATATTATCTCGTCATGTTCCTCCTGTTAATGGCATCTTAGGCTTTCTAGCCAAGCTAACCTGAAAATAATGTTAAATAAAACTATCTTTGATAGTGCTTACTAGAACCTATCCAGTTCAACATTATTAGAATGCGCTATGGGAATTCTCCAGAGCGTCTTGGACAATCCTAAGATCGCCCACGTCTAAGTCTAAGTAGCCTCTGATTGTATTAACAGTTGAAGCTTAGGCTCCCATGCTCCACCAGCCAGATAACCAGGTTTTGCAAACTAAGCGTTATTGTGGCAACACTTTGAGCGGCATGACGGAACTATGCCGAGCGCGCTAAGTGTTGTTAGACCACTAATGTAGTTGCATGAAGTGGGTGACGAGGTACATAAGCATCATTACAGCTTGCTTAACCGTTATTGCAATATTGAGGGTCCAGTTTGACTAAACTTTGAAATATATAACAACTCATGAGAAAACTGTCAAGTTCGATTCAAATATTAGTTAGGTTAAAAAGTGAACACGCAGACCAATCTATATTAGAAGCCATTATAGTGTCCAGTTTAGTCCATATGTTAAAGATGGCTCTACGTCAAAGATATATTTCGCCAATCGCATGTGATTCGGTTGTGGTCGAAGGTAAGTTCACATGAGAGAAGGAGAGAAAACTCCCCTAAATGCAAATACAGAAAGAATAGTGTAGAACTCATCCACTGATTTACGGTAATCTGACCTGCGTCTTTCCAGGTCGACCTACATTCGTATTCTTCTCATCGCACTCTACATACCTAGCCCACCATATCTCTTGGATCTTACCACTTATTTAAACATTTTATTGACTTTAAATAGATGTTTCAACTTATTCACTTTTTTCTCTTTCATTTCCTTTGCATAAAAAAAGTCACGAACATCAACAAAACAAAGCACGGAATAAATCTAAAACTGAATAAATAATTAAAAATGCACGGAAAAATAATATTTCGGAAAAGTGAATGGTTCAAACGTAAGAAAAACAGTATAATATATTGTTACATAAAGATCGGATGTAAATGTATAGTAGCTACAATGTGCACAGCTTTTCATTACAATACACTTTATTGTAGCTGGTTCACTGTATGGTGCATGAATGGTTTCACCAAACTTCCTGTGGTTAGTTTTTACCCGGGCCACGCTAGGGTACATCTACACGGGATATCCCGAAAAAAAAGGAATCAAACCTAAATCAAATTCGGGTCTAACCTGCTTCCCGCATAAAATTGTACTATACAATAACTATACTGGATGCAATTTTCTAATTATTCGTGTAGACATAAACTTGACTTTAAATCGGTGATGCAATGAATCATATTGTTATCATTTATAGAGTTTTAATTATGGAATAAATACTTTGTGAAGTATCGTTACAATTGAAAAAATGCCAT